>NC_083592.1:10337051-10499551 GCF_027579695.1 Neoarius graeffei | reverse complement strand
TCGCCTCACAGCAAGAAGGTCCTGGGTTCGAGCCCCGTGGCCGGCGAGGGCCTTTCTGTGCGGAGTTTGCATGTTCTCCCCGTGTCCGCGTGGGTTTCCTCCGGGTGCTCCGGTTTCCCCCACAGTCCAAAGACATGCAGGTTAGGTTAACTGGTGACTCTAAATTGAGCGTAGGTGTGAATGTGAGTGTGAATGGTTGTCTGTGTCTATGTGTCAGCCCTGTGATGACCTGGCGACTTGTCCAGGGTGTACCCCGCCTTTCGCCCGTAGTCAGCTGGGATAGGCTCCAGCTTGCCTGCAACCCTGTAGGACAAGATAAAGCGGCTAGAGATAATGAGATGAGACTTTGTCCCAACTTTTTTGGAATCGGGGTTGTACTAGATGGAGTAGTTTTTGTTGTGGGGTGTACTCATTTTTGCACCGCCCTAATTTGAGTAAAACTGAAAAAAATGTGTAATCTAAGTTTATGTTATTAACCTTACTTTCCCGTTATAAGTTAAACAGATGTTATATTAAACTTTGTCTCGTCAACATTTTGGAAATTGTTGGTGTTCATTGAGATATTGTTTAAAATGTTACTTTACAAAGGGGGTGCACTCATTTACGCTGAGCACTGTAAAAAAAAAAAAAGAATACTATAAATACAAATAGTATAAAATAAACAATAGCACTATATAATTTAATATATTCCATTCAATGCGATTTTTGTGCGTCAATAATGAAATGATGTTTCTGAAATTAAATTAAAAACAGTATAAAAACAGTAAATATGAGAATTTAAATTGAAAAAAAAAAAGGGACCTGATGCTCTTGAAATAAGGAACCAAAGTGTGTGATCCAAAAATCTGTTAGTGAGAGCTGGATCCAGCCCCGTGTGTGATGATACTTCAGTGTAATGATCAAATTGCTAATAAGTCGGTCATTTCTGGCTGGAACTTTCTAGAAGAACCAAAAACATTGACATATTTCAATTTCTCATGTTTCAATTGGGGTGGCACGGTGGTGTAGTGGTTAGCGCTGTCGCCTCACAGCAAGAAGGTCCGGGTTCGAGCCCCGTGGCCGGCGAGGGCCTTTCTGTGTGGAGTTTGCATGTTCTCCCCGTGTCCGCGTGGGTTTCCTCCGGGTTCTCCGGTTTCCCCCACGGTCCAAAGACATGCAGGTTAGGTTAACTGGTGACTCTAAACTGACCGTAGGTGTGAATGTGAATGGTTGTCTGTGTCAGCCCTGTGATGACCTGGCGACTTGTCCAGGGTGTACCCCGCCTTTCGCCCGTAGTCAGCTGGGATAGGCTCCAGCTTGCCTGCGACCCTGTAGAACAGGATAAAGCGGCTACAGATAATGAGATGAGATGTTTCAATTGTAAAAATATGAGACTTGGGTAAGTTCTGGAGCTGACTGTACGACTAATGAACACTAACACACACACACATTCACCAACCATTCTGTAAGGTCTGTTTGCCTCCAGACAGCACTCCCAGAGGTAGCGTCCCGGTCGGGGTCAGTCCTTTTAGGGTCAAAACACTCTCGCTTTCCTCTCTGAAAGATCACACACACACACACACACACACACACACACACACACACACACACACACACACACCTCATTAGCACAACATTCAAAGAATCCAACAGAATCAATTAGCATGGGGGGGTTAGGGGAGGGGGATAAATGGTAATTTGAAGATTCTGAATATCGTTATCGAAAAATGAGACAAAAGACTTCACAACACGGCCAGTGGCCCCCCCCCCCCCACACACACACACCCTCCTCCACCCCGCATAGATGTCTAATGCAATTAATTATACAGCTACAGCTTTCACTTATGACTCATCGACGCTGCCTCATTATTCCTAATGGATGAGCGCGTGTGTGTGCGCGTGCTACACTTTCAGACAAAAGTCCATTGTGCACAGCGAGCTCCTCTCTTCTATTACAAACAGTAAAATCTATTTTCAACTACATGGCCCATTTCGGTAAGGAGGCCTCCCCCACACACACACACCCTCACCCCTGCCCCCCCGACGGCGGAGTGAGAGGGAACGATGTCCAGATGTGAGCTGATGTCCAAAATCGCAAATGCAGCAGAGAAAAACCTTGAGCACGTTGAGGGGAAAAAAAAAAAAATCCCCTTACACTCAGGGTGTGGCTGTTCCGGCTGATATGAGGACGAGCGTCTGGGGCCGATTTTAATTTCATTAATTATAATTAATAACTGGATTTCAAGTTGTGGAAAAATCTGGTTTGTAATTGTGAATAATGAATGCACTCGCTTTCCTCTACTGGTGAAATAAAAAACTACTGAGTATTAACGTTTCTCAAAATATAGGTTTGGTTTTTTTTTTTAAATCATATTATATGTAAAATTCATTTCTTTAACTCATCTACTTTGAGGTGCCATCAGTGCTGTGCAAAAGTCTTGTCCCCTCCTTTTTTTCATGCAGACTTTGTGATAGATTTCTATTTTATGACTTCTACTTTATTGAGTCACAACATTCCAAAAACATTCGTTTCATTTTCCAGCACAAAATTAAAATGTTACAGGAAAAAAAATAACGTTTGTAATATATCTGAGCCGCATACTCCATAAGAGAGCACTTTTCAGATTAAAAAAAGAAAATATAATGAAGGCTGCTGGGTTTTGGTGCAAAATGAAGACGCGAGTCTGACAGTCAGAGTGTCCAGAAGAACCGCGGCTGGTTCTGGAAGATGCTCAGTAAAACCTACAGCTCATTTCCGCATAAAACTGGACCTGAGACTAAAGCAAAGGGTCGTCTCACACCAAATACTGACTTTGTTTCATTTATTATGGCTTACTGATTACTGTTTATAGTATTTTTTTTTAATGTTGAAACATTTCATTTCGTTATGTTGAAGCCATTTTTTGGTCGACAGCATTTCTTTACATGTGCCTAAGACTTTTCTACAGGACTGTACATCATGATTGGTTTTAAGGCTGAAAACCAAAGCAATTTGATTTTGATATCACAACGCATTTAGGAAATTCGTACACATCCAAGTGAAGGAAACAATTCAGAAAACTAGGAACCAACCTGAGCACGGAGAAAACTCTGGCCATCTTACCGATGGCACGGATTTTATTTCTGATCACCTCCTTACGAGCTGCTGGCGCGCCGCCTGAAATCACGCACACAGAAATATGTAAACATGACATTATTGTCCAAACTAGGGGTGGAACACAATGACACAGTATCTATATCCATATCGGTCTTCAGAGTTAAACCTAAAAGTAGGTATAGCCTAAACCTAAGTGTTTTGTCATTATTACTATTATTAACCCTTTGATGCAAAACATATGCACACCCCTTCTAAATGCACAACATGGGTCAAGAATGACCCGCATTCATTTTCCAGGTTATTTCATGCTGACTGAGTTTTTCTTTGCTCTATCTTTTAAAATCAATTTATTTTATGATTGAATATTCCAAGTATTCTTTAAATGTCTTGTTTTTAATTACCACAAATCATTAATTTAATTTTTTCTTTCCTACTTTATGAACAAAAATACTTTTATATTATTACACATGGGTCATCCAAGTGTGATTTAAAATGAAATGTCTTAATACTATAATAATAATTTGTTTCAAGTAATTACTTTAGTACGGAAGCCGCGAGAGGCCCTTCATATAATCTTTTTTTTTTTTTTTTAAATTCACCTTGTTATCCCGAGATAACGACATAATTAATTCAGGATCTCGAGAAAACAACACAACTAATTCAAGATCTCGAGAAAACAAAACTGTTATTTCGAGATCTCAAGAAAACAAAACAATTATTCCGTGATCTCGAGAAAACAAAACCATTATTTCATGATCTCCGCTGGATCACTGTATCTCCGTCGGTAGAGACGAAGCCGGGCCAGTCTTCTGCGGAGGTGCCGCGGACTAATTTTGAAATTATCCCTTATTAAAAGACTTAATGCAGTTTCTCCCTGTGTCAACCCCTGATCAAAATATTGCCTTATTAGGTGATCGATTATTCCAGACATTCTAATGACCAAAGTTGCGTCTATACAGAATGAGAAATAGCCCCAAAGTCAGCATATCACAAGTCTCTTGGCGCACCTGAATGAACCATTTCTCAGCTGTTTACTCGAGATCATGAAATAATTGTTCTGTTTTCTCGAGATCACGGAATAATTGTTTTGTTTTCTTGAGATCTCGAAATAACAGTTTTGTTTTCTCGAGATCTCGAATTAGTTGTGTTGTTTTCTCGAGATCCTGAATTAATTATGTCGTTATCTCGGGATAACAAGGTGAATAAAAAAAGGATTATATGAAGGGCCTCTCTCGGTTTCCGTACTTTAGCAGTGAATGGGGCCAGTTATTTATTTATTAACTATGTAGTTAGCTAAGCCAACTACAATAAAATTAGCTAACTAAAGTAGAATATGTCAACAGCTCGGTAGCTAATAGTAATTACTTGTAACTTTCTGACAAGTAATCTACTCACTCTCAAGGTAACCTAAACATTACCTTAGAAAAAAAATTTATTATGTTAGAACAACTGAAAAACATTACTTGCGTGTATTAGATGGGCAAAGGGCGCTGTGCTGAGCTGTGAAATGTCTGACACAAGCACAATTCACAGTTCCCACCAAACACTGGAGTAAATGCATGCGGGTCAGTTCTGACCCATGTGTGTAAACTTGATGTAGAATTACAAAAGCTGTGCTTGTTCATAACTTCATCTCATCTCATCTCATTATCTGTAGCCGCTTTATCCTTCTACAGGGTCGCAGGCAAGCTGGAGCCTATCCCAGCTGACTACGGGCGAAAGGCGGGGTACACCCTGGACAAGTCGCCAGGTCATCACAGGGCTGACACATAGACACAGACAACCATTCACACTCACATTCACACCTACGGTCAATTTAGAGTCACCAGTTAACCTAACCTGCATGTCTTTGGACTGTGGGGGAAACCGGAGCACCCGGAGGAAACCCACGCGGACACGGGGAGAACATGCAAACTCCACACAGAAAGGCCCTCGCCGGCCCCGGGGCTCGAACCCAGGACCTTCTTGCTGTGAGGCGACAGCGCTAACCACTACACCACCGTGCCGCCCTGTTCATAACTTAAGAAAGGAAAAATAAAAATGATGATTTGTGCTAAACAAGATGATGTTTACTGCATATTTGGAAAAGTAAATGACAAAATTAATTTATTTCAAAAGTAGATCATAGAAACACTCAGCCATACATGAAATAACCTGGAAAATGAATGCAGGTCGTTTTTGACCCATGTTGTGCATTAGAAGGGTAGTGATACAAAAAGGGTTTTTATTCAAAAAGTAAGAAAGGAAAAAATAAAATAAGGATGTATGATGATCAAAAACAAGCTAATTGAGGAATACCTTGAATACTGAATGATGGAATTAATTTATTGCAAAGATATAGAAGATAAAACTCAGCCAGGTCACTTTTGACCCATGTTTTGCATCAAAGGGTTAAACATGAACCTAACACTACGTTCACACTGCAGGCTGAAGTGACTCAAATCCGATTTTTTCGCCCATATGTGACCTGTATCCGATCTTTTATTGACAATATGAACGACACAGATCCAATTTTTTCAAATCCGACCCAGGCCGTTTGGATATGTGGTCCTAATTCCGATTCCTATCTGATCTTTTCATATGCGACTTCAGTCTGAACCGCCAGGTCGCATTCATCCGACTTACACGTCATCAACAAGACACAAACGTCACTATTCTGCGCTGAAGTAGGCGGCGGGTCTCTCAAAAAAAGTTACAACAACAAAACCCTTGCCCTCTTCCTTCTCAACCTCCTCCTTAACATCAGGCTATTGTGCATGTTCTGGCTCCGTCGCAACAACAACTGCATCATCGCCAGGTACTCCATGCTGGCTACTGTCATACACAGGAAACTTTAGGTTACTTCCGTAAACACTGGCCATGCTCACTGCGTGTGCCGTCGTCGTATCCTGCAATGCGCATGCGGAACACTTTTAGGTCGCTTTTCGTTCATACTGAGGATCACATACAAGTCGCATATATTTGTTAAATGTGAACGACCTCACAAAAAAATCGGATTTCACAAAAAAATCGGAATTGAGCATTAAGCCTTGCAGTGTGAACGTAGTGTTTAGACACTATTTCCTCTAGACAGCAATGAGTAAAAAAAAAAAAAAAAACATGTAGAAATGCCAGCAGTGACAACATAGTGTGTGAATTCTGGCTCTTACAGTTCCTCAAACTCAGCTACATCTCTCTGGTTCATAATCGGTTTTAAAGCCTTCTTGCACACTTATGACTTTTGCTTGTATTTGCTTACAATATTTAGTTGGTAAGCAGCCTGACCAGGCGGTTACTAAGGATGAATGAAGGGTAAAATTAAATGTCACAGCTTCATATCCGACAGCTCGCTCACGCCTGGATGAAAGTAAAAACCTCTCGCTCGCATGACTTCCTGTTGTATTACAGTGCCTTGCAAAAGTATTCATCCCCCTTGGTGTTCGTCCTGTTTTGTCTCATTACAAGCTGGAATTAAAATGGATTTTTGGGGGGTTAGTACGTTTACACAACATGCCCACAGCTTTAAAGGTGCACTTTTTTTTTTTTTTAATTGTGACACAAACAATAATTAAGATGAAAAAAACAGAAATCTGGAGTGTGCATAAGTATTCACCCCCTTTCGTATGAAACCCCTCAATAAGAGCTGCTCCAACCAATTCACTTCATAAGTCACATAATTAGTTGATTAAGATCCACCTGTGTGCAATCAAAGTGTCACATGATCCATCACATGATGTCTGTATAAATCAACCTGTTCTGGAAGGACCCTGACTCTGCAACGCTACTTGAAAACCAAGGAGCCTCCAAACAGGTCAAAAGTTGTGGAGAAGTATACTGTAGATCAGGGTTGGGTTATAAAAAAATATCCCAGACTTTAATATCCCACGGAGCACCATTAAATCCATTATAGCAAAATGGAAAGAATATGGCGCCACTACAAACCTGACAAGAGAAGGCCCCGCCCACCAAAACCCACAGACCGGGCAAGGAGGGCATTAATCAGAGATGCAACAACGACACCAAAGATAACACTGAAGGAGCTGCAAAGATCCACAGCGGAGATGGGAGTATCTGTCCATAGGACCACTTTAAGCCGTACACTCCACAGAGTAGGTGGGGCTTTATGGAAGAGTGGCCAGAAAAAAGCCATTGCTTAAGAAAACCCATTTAGAGTTTGCCCAACAGCATATGGGAGACTCCCCGAACACATGAAAGAAGATTCTCTGATCAGATGAGACTAAAATTGATCTTTTTGGCCACCATGAGAAACGCAATGAGAACACTGTTCCTGCAGTGAAGCATGGTGGTGGTGGTGGCAGCACCATGCTGTGGGGATGTTTTTCATCCTGCTGGTCAGGATTGAAGGAAAGATGGATGACACTAAATACAGGGCAATTCTGGAGGAAAACCTGTTTGAGTCAGCCAGAGGTTTGAGACTGGGATGAAGGTTCACGTTCCAGCAGGACAATGACCCTAAACATACTGCTAAAGCTACACTGGAATGGTTTAAAGGGAAACATTTAAATGTATTGGAATGGCCTAGTCAAAGCCCAGACCTCAATCCAATTGAGAATCTGTGGCATAACTTGATTGCTGTACACCAACACAACTCATCTAACTTGTAGGAGTTGGAGCAGTTGTACCTTGAAGAATGGGCAAAAATCCCCGTAACTAGATGTGCTAAGCTAATAGAGACATACCCCAAGAGACTCGCAACTGTAATTGTAGCAAAAGGTGGCTCTACAAAGTATTGACTTTGGGGGGGGGTGAATACCTATGCGCACTCCAGACTTCTGTTTTTTCATCTTGATGGTGAAAAATGGTGCTAACCCTCCAAAAATGCATTTTAATTCCAGCTTGTAATGCAACAAAACAGGACAAACACTAAGGGGGATGAATACTTTTGCAAGGCACTGTATGGGACCCCAGTTCTGCCACAGGGTATATACACCAATCTTTGAGTCAATTTACTACCATTTAATACCTTTTTTTACTACCTTCAGATTTTTTTTACAACCACCACGACATCGAATTGCACCAAGTATCAATCAGAAAGATTTTGTCACATGCACATAGATTTTGTCATCCAACACTTACTTACATCATTACCATTATCCAGGAGACTCGGTTGCATATTTCGCAACAGGGCATTAGTTACAGTAACAATGTGAGGTGGGGTGGTTTGCTTCATTTAAGTGATGGAATGGTACTGGATTTAAACTTACAACCTTCTTGAAGACTGACTTCCAACCATTCGGCGACAGCTACAAATACTACAAAAGAAGAGATTTGACGTACGGACTGCGGAATGACGTACGTCATTATAGAAACCCGAGAAAACCAGGCACTGTTCTTGTTTACATTTCAAATCCATCCGTTTCGGGCGCGTAAGAAAAACATCCCCGGAAACTCCGCTTTTCCGTTTAAAGAGCCGAAAACTCCAAGTCTAACAAACTGGCCAAGTGAATAAAGCGTGTGTAACAGAAAAGGCTTTCCGTTATGATGTCTGTCTCCACCTGCGTGCGTTTGCGCTGACCGCAGTTAACCGGGTGCAGCTGAAGTGTCAATCACCAAATAAACAAGGGGCAGCGCAAACGCACGCAGGTGGAGACAGACATCATAACGGAAAGCCTTTTCTGTTACACGTGCGTAGACAAAAAAAAAAAAAAATACCGTTTAGAAACATGGCGGACAGAGTAGAAAATGCCACCAAACTTCTTTATTTGAAAAATAAAACCCTTCGTTTTACCTTTATAAAAGTGTGTAACTGATATATACCATGTGTGGAAATTATTGTTGTGTTTGGTGGTTAATTATTTTTTCATACTTATAACGTTTTGTTTTCTTAAGAACAATGGTCTCTTTTTCCAGTGTGAATTATTAATATGACCTCAACCGCATACGGACCCAGATAGCAAAAGGGTGTTGATTCGACGTTGGAATCATCGTCATGTTCTCGGGCGTTAGCTTCGTTGATGGCTTGCGAGTAAAATATTTCCAATTGATTCCAATGGATTTTCGTGAATGTCACGACATTGGTATAGCACTAGCACTAGTGCTAGCTGTCGAGGTGATAGACTGTTGCTGCCCACGACCACGCATTCCCCTGACGTGTTTCTCCGACTTCATGTGCGACCTGAGCGCATTAGCCCCCATCCAATTAATATTAATGATTTTGAGGCATACTTTACAGTATGCCTGCCTGTCGTTCCCGACGACAGGCCTTATCCAAGCTTGAAAGCTTGGATCCCGGAGCCAGGATCGGGAAAACTTACATTTCCCCATTTCTAAACTTTTTCCCACCCGCTAGAATTCGATGAAGAGATACTGGTTCACTTAGCACTGCTTTCCGTCTCCACTTGGACTTAGCTATGCGCACGCAGACAATTTCAGATTTCTATCGACCAATGAATACAATGCATTGATATGACGTCAATATCAAGTTCATATCACACATTCATTTTTGAAGTAGCGGCGCAAGCAAGAAAGGATTTATTTTATTTTGCCTATTTCATCAAAATGAAACCAGTCATTGTCCAAAAGAAAAAAATAATACCTATTCTTTAAAAATAATACCTTTTGACCAAATTTATCACTTTTTAAGGCCATTAAATTTTGCGTTTTTGATTTATCACTTTTTAATACTTTTTAAAACCCCGCGGACACCCTGTGCCACACGAATATTAATCACACTTTTTCTGTTCATTTCACAAACGTATCAAAGCAAACTTCTCTTTCGATCATACTTTTCATATGAAGCCATTATATCCTGTCAAATGTCTTTACATGACATTTCTGTACTGTTAGAACAGAGGATATCACAATTAACAATTTAGCAGAACGATGAACACGTAATACGATCTACAAAATGGCTACTGACTGGATCGTAAAGCAGAACAGATGTGTTATTTCATTAATGTGTGCGGTACCTTCATACAGGTCATCGCCCTCGGACATGAGCTCATCATCCGAGCAGATGTTCAGCACGTTAACCAGCATCTCGGTCACTGAAGACATGCAGACCAGCCATCACTTACATAGTTTAAATCACGTCAAAAACTTAATACGTTTTCGTTTCTATAGTAACGGCTCATTCACTGGGACTTGTACGGGCTCACATTGATACCTTTCTCGCCGACGAAGGGCAGCGACCACGTGAACACGTCCATGAAGTTGGGCAGCCAGTACGGATGCGGGGAGCAGTTAAACTGCCGGATGTTCATGACGTTGTTTTCGTACTTCAAGACAGCAGCTGGAGGAAAAGTGGCAGGATAAAACAATTGAAACTGTTAGCAAGAAGACACAGCATGCACAATTTAATTTGCATCGCATGTTATCTTGTCTCGAAAACCTCAAAGGATACGAAGAGGCTCGAGTGAGGACCAGGAGTCTAAACACATAAATTACACTATAATTAACAGGATAATGCATTTAAGGTCACCCGGAGGACACTGGAGGCGTTTTCAGATATTGCTAAACCCGTGCAAGCACAGCGGATGAGTGTTCGGTTGATTTATCCTTCAAACTGTGGGAAGATTTTCTTAACGTTAGAGCGCATAGAATTAAATCTAGACTGCCTTTCAGATTTTAAGTGTAGGTCATGAAAAGAGAGTTCCCCGTCACCCAGTTATTTTTGTTTAGTGGACCGAAAGCTACTGAATTTGAATCACAGACTTGCAATTTTATTATTTTTTTTAATAGAACAGTTATTGAATTTAAGGCCAGGTGGCCCTAAATTCTCCGCTATTTTTTCCTGCTTCACCATGACCCAATTCAAGATGCTACGTCATGCATCACGTGGTTGGCATTTCCCGTTCACACAAGGCATTGTGGGATACAAATCTGAAACAGGAGAGAAAAATGGAGGACGTGAGTGTGCGAATGAAACGTGAAAGACCGACTACAGTAACGGGAAGAGAGCGAGAAGAAAAGACGTCATGTTATATACGAAGGAAAGGAAACGCAGGACCAAACTAATAAATATCGGCGCTCAGCGAGCACCTCGGTGTGATCAGCTGTTCGTTTAGCGACAGAATGATGGAACTGTCAGTGCACGGTCAAAGGGAAACCTGCAGATGGCAGTAATGCAACACTGTGGATGCCAGCTGCCGTAAAGCCCAAAAGAAGAAGGAGGCAAACCTGTGCATGCACACACGGACTTCCTCTGTCTGCTCGACTGCGCGAAGCGAGCAATTTCATGCACATTATTTGCTTTAATCCCCTCAAATTAAATTACTTCCCAGCTGCAGAATGGCCTGATATTTTGTGAGATATTACAGAAATAAACACGCATCACAATCACCAGTTACCCCTTTTCCACCAAATCAGTTCCAGGGCTGGTTCGGGGCCAGTGTTGGTGCTGGTTTACAACTCGTTCAACTTGCGAGCCAGCTGAGAACCAGTTTGCTTTTCCATAGCTCGCGGTGCTAAGAGGAGCCACGTCATTACGTCACTGTATACGTCAGTTACGTCGCTACGTTTGCATAAACCTTGGCGCGAATATCGAAGCAAAAACAACACGGAAGAAGCAGCAGCAACAACAACAATAATAATAAATGACTTCGCGTTTGTACAGCCGCTGCTTCTCGTCGCTTAAAAATGGCGATCTTTCGCGCTCTTATTATTGTAGTTGGTCTTAACAACTCCGCCCCCCCCCCCGCTGACGTAAGCGGTTCTTTCCTCTGGCCCAGCAGAGAGTTGGTGCTAGCCTGGAACCGGTTTTTCTGGCCCCAGAGCCAGTTCTTTGTCAGTGGAAACAGAAAACCCGGTTCCAAACTAAGCACTGGCCCCGAACCAGCCCTGGAACTGCTTTATGCCGCTTTTCCACTACAAACGCGGCTGAGTCGGGCTGAGCCGTGCCGTGCTGAGTCGAGCTGAGCGGGGCTGTTGGAGTTGCATTTCGACTACAACCGCGCTGAACCGTGCTGGCTGGAAGTGGGTGGACACATTGGGTGGAGTTAGCGAAAGTGGGTGGACGTTACGTGATGTCGTTAAGCAGCGCAAACAGTGACATCAGTGAGCTTTTAAGCGGTAGTCTCACGACCCGAATAGTAAACAATACACATGGAGGACATGGAGTCGTTAGTGTTGCTGGTCTTGGTGCTGTGGCTTGTTGTCACCGACAACGCGAACAGATACTGGCAAGAGCGTATAGATGAGGCGAGGCGCATAAGGCTTCAGAAATTCTCGTAATTCGTAATTCTTCTCCTTCCGGGTTTGCGGTGTTTACAGATCCCAGCGTGCTCGCGGGGCGTGTGTGGGCATGTGAGGACACTCCTCCTCACCAATCAGTGCACAGGGGAGTGTCTGCTCACGCCCCCAGCCTCACTCGGCTCGCTTTGGCTCGCTTCAGCCACACTCCAAAACGGTGCGAGTTTTAGGGGCTAAGCAGGGCTGAAGCGAGCCGAGTCGTGCTGTTTTTTGGTAGTCGAAACGCGAGCCGTGTCGGGCTGAAGTGAGCTGAAGCGAGCTGAAGTGAGCTGAAAAAGGGTAGTGGAAAAGGGCCATTAGTGGAAAAGGAGCAACATTTCAGAGGGGAACTAAATTTCACCGATTTTATGAAATCGAAAGGCCATCTAGCTTTAACAATAACGTCAACTCTGTTGCCATCGACTCTGCTCATGGATTGCCCAGTTTAACGATAACAGAGTTGACGACGACTAACAGTCTCGTCTAGCTTTAACAATCTCATCTCATTATCTCTAGCCGCTTTATCCTTCTACAGGGTCGCAGGCAAGCTGGAGCCTATCCCAGCTGACTATGGGCGAAAGGCGGGGTACATTTCTCAAAAACAATTCAACGTGTGATGAATTAGCCACGTTCATGTTGTGATCTCATGGCTACGTTAAGTCGGTGCATAAATTAAAATACAACGCACAATAATCGGATGCGCTGGATCGAGTGCTATTCTATAATCTATAATAACGATGTTGTAAGCATTGCTGTGATTATCACGATCATTACAACTAGGACTATCCATGCAGCGATAGATCAGCAATTCTTCCTTTATAGTGTTTATTACAACAACGACAACAACAAGCCATTCCCTTCTTCGGTCCGCATTTTCTATTCCTCTCTTTTTTGACAGCTTAAAGTTAAGTCCTTGTGTTTAAACACGGGGGTCTAGATGCTACAGAAAAACCCAGTCTCTAAGGCGTCTATTCAAGAATAACTGAACTCCAACCTTGAAGGCGTGAACGACACACAATCAGAAATTCACTCACTTATATCTCGCTGGAAGAAATTACATTACGCCATCCATTCTTTATTGCTTCTAAACATGTGCATGAACTTTCACACTCAACTGTATAAGTTGTGTGCGTCTGCAACTTGATATGATTTCTATAGGAATACACAAGTTTAATTTTTGTTTCCTTCATTTCCATCTCTTGCGTATTTTTCTTCTTGACAACGGAACGTGTCACCTTGTTACCAAGAAAAAAATAATAATAATTATATATATATATATATATATATATATATATATATATATATATATATATATATATACACACACACACACACACACGGTCCATTCTATAATTGCGGGTACATTTCAAGTGTTGACTCTCTTGGTCGTCGTCAAGTCCGTTATCGTTAAACTGGGCAATCCATGAACAGAATTGATGGTAACAGAGCTGACATTTTTCCACCATTTTGTGTCTGAACTCCACACGCTAACCTCAAACTACCTCTCACATGGCATGTATAAAAACAGAATTTGATGGGTTTTAATCATATTATTGTTTAAAAAAAAAAGTCAGAGATTCACTCTAATATCATCATGACAGAATTGACGAATAATTAATCTACTGTTGGTGTAAAATCCTCTACACTTTGCATGACATCACTTGGTGCAGGTGTTGTGCATATTACAACCCCGATTCCAAAAAAGTTGGGACAAAGTACAAATTGTAAATAAAAACAGAATGCAATGATGTGGAAGTTTCAAAATTCCATATTTCATTCAGAATAGAACATAGATGACATATCAAATGTTTAAACTGAGAAAATGTATCATTTAAAGAGAAAAATTAGGTGATTTTAAATTTAATGACAACAACACATCTCAAAAAAGTTGGGACAAGGCCATGTTTACCACTGTGAGACATCCCCTTTTCTCTTTACAACAGTCTGTAAACGTCTGGGGACTGAGGAGACAAGTTGCTCAAGTTTAGGGATAGGAATGTTAACCCATTCTTGTCTAATGTAGGATTCTAGTTGCTCAACTGTCTTCGGTCTTTTTTGTCGTATCTTCCATTTTATGATGCGCCAAATGTTTTCTATGGGTGAAAGATCTGGACTGCAGGCTGGCCAGTTCAGTACCCGGACCCTTCTTCTACACAGCCATGATGCTGTAATCGATGCAGTATGTGGTTTGGCATTGTCATGTTGGAAAATGCAAGGTCTTCCCTGAAAGAGACGTCGTCTGGATGGGAGCATATGTTGCTCTAGAACCTGGATATACCTTTCAGCATTGATGGTGTCTTTCCAGATGTGTAAGCTGCCCATGCCACATGCACTAATGCAACCCCATACCATCAGAGATGCAGGCTTCTGAACTGAGCGCTGATAACTCGGGTCGTCCTTCTCCTCTTTAGTCCGAATGGCACGACGTCCCTGATTTCCATAAAGAACTTCAAATTTTGATTCGTCTGACCACAGAACAGTTTTCCACTTTGCCACAGTCCATTTTAAATGAGCCTTGGCCCAGAGAAGACGTCTGCGCTTCTGGATCGTGTTTAGATACGGCTTCTTCTTTGAACTATAGAGTTTTAGCTGGCAACGGCAGATGGCACGGTGAATTGTGTTCACGGATAATGTTCTCTGGAAATATTCCTGAGCCCATTTTGTGATTTCCAATACAGAAGCATGCCTGTATGTGATGCAGTGCCGTCTAAGGGCCCGAAGATCACGGGCACCCAGTATGGTTTTCTGACCTTGACCCTTACGCACAGGGATTCTTCCAGATTCTTTGAATCTTTTGATGATATTATGCACTGTAGATGATGATATGTTCAAACTCTTTGCAATTTTACACTGTCGAACCCCTTTCTGATATTGCTCCACTATTTGTCGGCGCAGAATTAGGGGGATTGGTGATCCTCTTCCCATCTTTACTTCTGAGAGCCGCTGCCACTCCAAGATGCTCTTTTTATACCCAGTCATGTCTCATTCATCTCATCTCATTATCTCTAGCCGCTTTATCCTTCTACAGGGTCGCAGGCAAGCTGGAGCCTATCCCAGCTGACTATGGGCGAAAGGCGGGGTACACCCTGGACAAGTCGCCAGGTCATCACAGGGCTGACACATAGACACAGACAACCATTCACACTCACACCTACGGTCAATTTAGAGTCACCAGTTAACCTAACCTGCATGTCTTTGGACTGTGGGGGAAACCGGAGCACCCGGAGGAAACCCACGCGGACACGGGGAGAACATGCAAACTCCACACAGAAAGGCCCTCGCCGGCCCCGGGGCTCGAACCCAGGACCTTCTTGCTGTGAGGCGACAGCGCTAACCACTACACCACCGTGCCGCCCACCCAGTCATGTTAATGACCTATTGCCAATTGACCTAATGAGTTGCAATTTGGTCCTCCAGCTGTTCCTTTTTTGTACCTTTAACTTTTCCAGCCTCTTATTGCCCCTGTCCCAACTTTTTTGAGATGTGTTGCTGTCATGAAATTTCAAGTGAGCCAATATTTGGCATGAAATTTCAAAATGTCTCACTTTCGACATTTGATATGTTGTCTATGTTCTATTGTGAATACAATATCAGTTTTTGAGATTTGTAAATTATTGCATTCCGTTTTTATTTACAATTTGTACTTTGTCCCAACTTTTTTGGAATCGGGGTTGTATTAAAAGTCTCTGTGGATTTTATAACAGAGCTAACAGAGTTGACAAGAACATTGGGATGGATAAAAATAAATATATATATTTTATGACTGAAATTTCACATAATACAGAAAATAGACTTTCTGTGCGATTGATTTTATAACCGTGAACAGAATAAGCCCCAAAAAACAGATTGTTAGACTGAATCACCTCCTGTTTACTCGAGTTGAATGGATGAATCAGGAGTCGAAGACGGCCAATAACGTGGGGTGGGAGTCATTTAGTTAAGGTTTTATGGAAAAATTGGGTCTAAAATGTACATCGAGCTTCGCTATTGGTGAAAGTTTGTCATAATTTACATTATTGCTCAAAACTGATTCGATAAAGATTTATTTTGTGGAAAATAACAAAAGGTTTTATCTCGGAGACGCAAAACAGACCCCGAATTCTAGAATGAGCCACATCATTTTTGTTTTCTCAGCCTAGCTGGCTGGCACTGTAAACAAAAAACACATCCAAGCATGAGCACCTGAACAAGCCCGAGCCAGGTTTAGCACAGATGTGCGAGTGTTCGCGAGTGTTGTGTGCTTACCTTTGTTGTTGTACACGTCGAGGTAATTAGGAGCAGAGAAAATGGTGATTAACGAGGGGAAGCCGGTCGTCTGGCTTTTCCTGTACATCCTGTACCTGTAGAGGGGAACAAACAGGCTGTTTTAGAGCTGCGGCAGTCACGTATTCACACACACACACAGTTCCACACAACTAACAGAAATGAGCTCAGTGCTGTCAGTTCTGTCTAATTATCCGAGTGTCCAATTTGGTGATTACCGAACCAGCACATCAGAGTACAACACCCACACACACAAATTTGGGCAAAAATAGTTAGAAAATTGTAACCTTAGGATTGTGAAAGACACTACATAACTGTAACTTATTATTATTCATAGTAGTAGTAATAAAAAACAGGCACTTACCCTGCATCCTGGGCTTCGTGTGCTCTTATCACTGACAGCAGGTTGTTGTTTGCCAAAAAGTCACAGACAGCAGGATAACTGAGAGAGAAGAAACACCAACATGGCCAGTTCTTACCTTCACATTCGTCTGAAAGGGTTTGGCACTGTACCTGCCCCAGATCTCCAAATGAGTCCTTTAACGTGGCTACGCAGGTTTTATAGATTTTTTTTTTTGGTTCGACACCTTCAGGTAACACCTGCATTCAGTTAGTGCTCCATGAGTGTTGCAGAGACCAAAGCCAGCTGAGGCCAGCATTTTCGAGCCAGTTTTGAATCACTCAAGGACTTAAGAGCAGCCTTCACAAAGCCTACTTCTAAACTTACTCATCGCTGCTTTAAAATGGTGAGATTGGTCTGAACTGGGATCGATATGGCTGCTATAGTACTACATTCGCTCTCCTACCACATTCAGGTCAACTTACTAGAACAGCGCTTCTCAAAGCGAGTCCGTGAACCAGAACCATGGGGTCTGCAATTTATTTATTTATTTTTACAGTGGGCAGCACGATGGTGTAGTGGTTAGCGCTCTCGCCTCACAGCAAGAAGGTCCGGGTTCGAGCCCCGTGGCCGGTGAGGGCCTTTCTGTGCGGAGTCTGCATGTTCTCCCCGTGTCCGCGTGGGTTTCCTCCGGGTGCTCCGGTTTCCCCCACAGTCCAAAGACATGCAGGTTAGGTTAACTGGTGACTCTAAATTGACCGTAGGTGTGAATGTGAGTGTGAATGGTTGTCTGTGTCTATGTGTCAGCCCTGTGATGACCTGGCGACTTGTCCAGGGTGTACCCCGCCTTTCGCCCGTAGTCAGCCGGGATAGGCTCCAGCTTGCCTGCGACCCTGTAGAAGGATAAAGCGGCTAGAGATGATGAGATGAGATGAACTGGCAGATCTTGTTTCTCAGATTGTGATACGATGGACGGTTCATCCATAAACCACAAACAAAATGAATGAAACAGGAAGTCCAATTATCACATCTGAGACCAATCCAAACAAAACCTTTTTCTTTGATTTGTTTCATCCATGACCTGCTCCACCACCAATCTCAAACACTTCTTGGTATCAGGCTTGTAGTACTCGAGTATGACTCGTGCCCTAATTTTAAGGACTCGTCACTTGACTTGGACTCGTGCATCAACTGCATTCGGACTCGTAAACTGGAGACGAGGACACAGATTTTTCTCTTTATTTTTTGTAACATGCCATAATAATTTGGCCCAAGATATTTATATCTAGATTAATTTTTGTACTCATTTCGTGCAAAAGCGTCACACCTGTGTGCCTTGGCGCGTCCATCAGATAGACTCTTGGGCATGCTCTGGACAGCACGTGAGCCAAGTGGACTCTCGCGTACATGTGGTAAATGACTCACACCTGCACAGGATTAAAGTGCAATCCAGCGCACCGATATAAAAACTGCAAAAACGCACTTACTTTGCGACGTATTGAGTTGCGTTGCTGACACATTACCGAGCCTTGTTTGGTTTCCTGATCCCTGACTTCCTGTTTCTCGTCTTTGATTCTTCCGAGTCTACGATAGCCTGTTTGTGCCTCGCTCGACCTGTTGCCCGTTTCACCGTTTTACGATTTTGCCTGCCGTTCTATATTGTTTACGTGTCTTCACTTGTATTAACAAACACCTTCTGCACTTACATCCGTCTCCCAACCATCTCTGACGGAATACTTCGCACTCCCTGACAAAGAGAAGCACATTCACCTGTTCATACGTCATGTTCAGGAACAAACTAACATTAATGGCACCAAAACAGCCACCGTCAAATGGTGCGGTTGGAGAGTTGTTCTCAGACTTGACTCAGGGAACTTGAGACTGGACTCAGACTCGAGGTTTAGTGGCTCGACCACAACACTGCTTGGTATCGACACCAATATTGTCACACATCTTTAGCAACATGACCTTCAGTGAACAAATAAACTAAGTTCATTTTCAAAAACAGGAAGTGGGGCAATACCTCATCAACAGCTTGACGTTTTGTGCTCATGATCCCAATGCCTTCTGGGTTTCCTTGATTGCTAAGTGTTAAGGCCAGAAAGTGCTTGGCCCCCTTAATCGCAGCGTGCAGCTATATTCGGGCAATTCTTCAGCAGAGGCGCCAAAATTATGAAATTATTAAGATTGCCTGAACTTGTCAGCTCAGTGATCTTGCTAAAAGTATGGAATCCAAGGCAAAATGGACTGAAAACCAGATTTAAAAATCAAATCACCCCAATTATAGCGGTGCCGCTTGGTTTGAATTTTCAGAAATTAAAGTTTTTCTGACGTAATTCCATTACTGAGATAAAAGATTTTGCGTTCAAGGTTAAACACGGCCAATTTTTCTATTTTTTTATGGTTAAAAGATCCCCCATACAGTGTGAAATTTTATTTAATACCATTATCTTGAGTACTGAAACTTAAAAAAAAAAAAGTGGCCACATTTTGATGTGAATGCAATTCAGTTACTGAAGAACGACCCATTTATGTGGATTACTAAGGTTTTGTAGAGATTATCCTGATTGACTTCACTTGAACTGAATGGGTTTTATCCAAATCTTAATAACTTAAAACACAAAGAGGTCAAACTTGGGCTGAAAGCGTTCTCGCAGTTGCTAGTTCGGGGGGGGGACCTCTGGCTCTAATAAACAGCCCAAATATAACTGTACATACTGATATTAAATTTTTATCTTTTAGAGCGTTAAAGCAGTGTTTCTCAACAACTGAAGCGCCATCTAGTGGGCCACGATTTTCTTTCCCCAAGTTGAAGCTGATTTTTTACTCGTAGTAGGGTACAGTTGCTGGGTTGCATCCGACGTCACGGCCGCCTCATTAAGCTACGGTCACACTACGGCTCGCGATGCTTTGTGATGCTTTATTGATGAAAATGAGGCATTTTGGTGGCGATGTTTGGTGATATACAGGTGAGCCAAAAGTTGTGGTCACACAGCACGCAAACACTTGACGGTCACGCCTTTGCGCGCTTGAGTCTGGTGCAGTTTGAGTGTGCGTGCTTGGGACCCGGTCGTTACGGGAGACACCGGATACCGATTTGAGTGCAAATCGGCACGCACAGATACGGACGCTGTTTTCACGGAGACTTTGCGAAGTATCATCATTACATTTGTTTCTAGCCATGTTTATGATTGTTTTGCTTTTGTAAATATCACGCCTGCTAATAAACACTCTTCCTCCACTTAGATCCGTCTACCTCATAGTGTCCTGATCCCCAGATCTTTAACCCAGCCACATATAAAAAGTTGTCCTCCTTCATGCTCTTTCAGGTTTTCAGCTGTGTGTCCGTCTAGAACAATGTCTGCAGCACCAGGTAGTTTGAGATGTTGGGGAACTCAATGGATGGATAATTTTCCAACTCATAGGAAAAATCCTTCTTTGTTAGCGTGTAAGGATCTAATCCCATTGAACGGGTTCTGTATTCGCTTCTTTTGAGTGTACTTCTTGGTTTTAATAACTTGCTTGGTTGCTGAACACAAACATGGCAATAAGTCCTTGTGTTAATGGACCAGACTCCACTTTTGGATCATTAATCCCTTTTGACTGAGAATGACCCGCATGCATGGTTTTAGTTTCGCTTCTGGCACATCCATACAGTTTTAAATACAAAACCTACAATTAAAAACAGTTTGTTTTATTAATTCCTGGGCTCCCATCTGTAACAGGGAGTGATGTTGCATCCCATTAATACACTTTAAAGTAGATTATTAGATTCTAATAAAAGGGATGAGCCAAAATAATTGGGGATCTTTTTTAATGGGCCCCGACTCGTTACAAGTACGAATAGGTGGGCCTTGACGTAGAAAAGGTTGAGAACCCCTGCTTTAAAGTACAATTCTCTTCACATCATAGACACAAATAAGACAGTAAAAAAAAGATGACAAAAATACACAAAATGACACACATCACCTGAAAAAGTACGAGCAGCCTCGTACTGAGTTATGGTTAAAGTGCTCAGAGGTCTTTTCACTGCCGTAATCCTCGCCCGGATCGGCCCAGATTAGATCGCACATTGGCCCGAACGCTGGCGGCTCCTTAAACCTGTCTAACTGCAGACAGACAGACAGACAGACTGTACAGTCATTAAAGTCACGTTTTCTGAAGGACACAATGTACATCTGTAAAATCCACTTCAGAATGTATTCTGTTCACAAAACCTGCTCAAACCATGATACACGGTTCACCGTTGATCGTCAATCCAGCAGACGGTTTTTGAATCATCTCATAATTGAGAAAATGCCATAATACTGTCACTAAAGATAAAAAAAAGATATCATAACCTCAATGTTTGAGGATATTCTGTGAATTTTAGTCTCATCGTGTCAACAGAAATGCACCTTCCTGAATACAATTTATTAGACCGAAGCTTCGAGTTGTGCAATAAACACAGAGTTGCACATTATTAAACTAATAAATCAAACTGCAGTCGTCTGTCATCGGCTTAATCTGTTCTTGGAGTCACTTCTTCCTGTTTATTTATGAGTTTCAAAGTTAATATAATGTCCTCCTCGCTTTTTCTTCTCCTTCTTATTATTCTTCAGCTTTACAGTAGATAAGTTCACAATCATCACTTGAACATCATTTTTCGTTACCTTAAACAGTTACTTACTTTCCTAATGTCGTCTAAGCAGTTGATTTCGGGCGAAAGGCCTCCGTGAACGCAGAGGAACTGATGGTTCAGGAGAGCGGCGAGGGGCAGACAGTCAAACGCTTCCATGCACGCATCGTAGACGCGCTCCGAGTACTTTATTTTACCTGCCAAGACAAAAGAAGGTGTGGGTGGACAGCAGCACCAGAGAGCGAGAGAACGCCGAGGTTATATAAGGGAAAGTCATGAAGGGAAACTCCATCTCTCTCCAAAGTATAATCAGGATTCCATGACGCAGGACTATAATTCTTTCTAGAAGCCCATTCTTTGAAGAAAATCACATCTGTTCTGAACAAAATGTTTCTTTACTCACTGGACTACACAGAACACTAGTCACGCGCACAAATTGTTATCCGTACAATTATTTTCCTTTATCATGCCGTTGTTGAATTCTCAATTCTGACTGGCTCAGAAGGTGTTGATTCATTTTCGAGAACAGCTTTGGCAAATTTGGGGTGGGCGTGTCCCAAAAAAAAACATTGCAGAAGGCGGTGAAGTCATCTGTAAATAGAGGTTTGTAAACAGTCAGAGGGAACTTCAGAACAGGTTGGTGAGGGAATTACTGTTTATCGCTGCTATAATGCAAGTGATAACAGGAACTACCTTGTTTTGCCGACGTGCCACAACATTAAAACTATAAATGGATAAAAACTGTGAGATCCTTTAATACATACAAAATTTAAAAATCACTGTGCTGTGAGACAAATAAAACACTATTTTAGGAAAATAATCAACTTCATGGTGACTCCGACCATGCTATGGTTGATTATTCGAGCCACATTCACTGGATATGAGCAATCACGTGCTCTGATTGGCGACTCTACTACTAGGCTATCAGCTCATATACTGCGAGTAGAGAAAAACAAAATGGCGGCGCGTGTTGCTGAACCAACCGAGGATGAAATAAAAACTCTACTCAAAAGCAAAACAAAAAAAAAAAAGCAACAAAATATGGAATGAAAGTATTTGATGGTAAGAATGTATCTATTTTTATCTTTCAGAATTTTTATCAGATTTTTCACAAATTGCTCCTGTCATTTTGCTGATTTGTTTACATTCTAAGAGGAAATGATTGTGTCAGATGTTTTGCATAAAAGTTCTTATTTATCGAATTTGCAAAAAATAAAAATAAAAATGCTCTGTTTCTCAAAATCCAGTGAATGTGGACAGAATAAAACAGTTATTCCACGCAATCTTGGTGCTACGTGCCTCGTTGGCTACTCAATTTCGTGGAATAACTTAGATATTTTTCTATAACGGAACACCCAATTGTTTTACTCCTTACACAGTGCACAATTTGATGATTATAGCAGTGCTGTAATAATATTGCCAGATCACAGCAACCATCACATAAAGCAGCCAACGCTGTCCGAATAGGGCTTCAATAAATCATAAAAAGTAGTCCCGAAAATGAAGACTGAACAAGACTCTGCTTCTCAAACTCACAAATGACCAGAGCAGATACACACAATGGTGCACAGATACAGGAGCTAACAGTGGGCTGCTGTCCAATTTGCCTTCGATGAGTCTAATTAGTACTCGTTATTGGGTATGTGCTACAGTCACTGAGCGCTTTATTAAGCTCATTATTGCTGTAGTGTCTGCTCTTGCTTTCAGAAGCTTCCGCTTTATTAAAACCTGCCCACAACAAGGTCACACCGAGAGCACGGCTTTTTGTTATGTAAAAGGGATGAGCCTTAAAACCGGTGCTGCTGCGGATGAACGATACATTCGTCCACTTTTACACACAAAGGACTGCCTTCTTTTCTCCATCCTCATTTCCCTTTCTGCTTCGCTGTCTTTATGTAGTCCTTTTTCATTTCCAACGCCTGTCTGCCAATATGAATACTGCCTCAAAACACTGTTCATCGCCATGTCATGATTGGATGATTACATGAATATGCAAGGGTGTAGGTGTTCCTATCAAAGTGGCTAGCGTGTAGTAAAGTGTCTCTCGAGCTTCAATAAGTGTCTCATCGTACATCAAAACTTGTATGGTGCACTCACACTCTTGTTTGAAGGTGAAGTACTCTGTGAGATGCCGGCACTCATGGTTGCCTCTGAGCAGGAAGAGTGTGGTCGGGTGGTTGATCTTCAGCGCCCACAGGAACAGCACACACTGCAGAGAGAAGGCAAGTTCTCACTTGAGAATATGCCAAGAGGTGGACAGAATTCTGCTCGGCTTAGAGATCAATTAAATACAGTACATAGATGGAAGGAAGATCCAAACAGTTTTGTTGACAGGGTGCCATCTGTGAGGTTTCCTATTTAACCAGATTTACAATTACAGCAGGGGTCCCCAAACTTTTTCCTGTGAGGGCCAAATAACTTTTCCCTTCTCTGACAGCGGGCCGGGGCCAGTTTGTAACAAAAAGTGTGACGATCGCAGAGGTGTCTAAATGTAAACATTTATTGTTTTCCAGAAAGCCACACATAACCAAAAATTAACCCTTTCTGGGATCTTGACAGGAAAAAAAAAATCAGAAAATAAATAATAACATTATTAATGAAATAAATAACACTATTTATGAAATAAATAATAACCAAATAACCCTTTTCAAGTTTTTCACAGAAAAAAAGACCATGGAACATAAACTTTCTTGTAGACACAATTGTTTGCAGCTCTCTCTCATCATCTTCACTCTGAAAACCAGAAAGCAAGCAGGCTATGAAACCGAACTGATACCAACACAATACATTTCACTACCAGTATGGTTGTAGAACGGATTTTATCTCAGTAGATTTCATTATGATTATATTTGTTTGTACTCAGAATGGCTCGTTCAAGTCAGAAAAGTAAGCTTACCTATACATGTTCATCAGTGTGAACTGTGGGCCTGCATCTGGCTGGTGAGAAGTTCAATGTCAGGTTCCATTTTAGTCACAGCAAGTCTCAAACACTGATGGAGATGTTCATCTGTCAATCTTGATCTCATCGGAGTTTTCAGGTGGTTCATGCGTGAAAAGGTTTGCTCACAGATATACGTGCTGCCAAAAACTGTGGACATCTTCATTGCGTGTTTTTTAATGTTTGGGTACGTGTTGTTTGGGAGGGCGGCATAGAAGTCAACGAGACTGTTGGGCTTGAATGCATCTTTCAGGGCATCACAGTTCTGTAACTCTGCCAACTCAAACTGATAAGAAGGCTGGACTTCATCAATGTCGGAAACAAAGGGGTTCTGGAAAAGGCGGATATCTTTTGCATTAACATGTAGTTCACGGAATCGCACACCGAACTCCGCCTTCAGCATTTCCAGTGCTTCCACACACTTTTCAGCTGGGAACAGGACCGCTGGGTTCTCTGTAGAGAGGTTTTGGGTAGCAGGAAGATGGATGAAGTTGTTGTTTTTCACTTGATCCAAAAGCAGCGCTAGTTTCACCTCAAATGCTTTTATGTGGGAATACATGTCGCAGATTAGTTTCCCTTGGCCTTGTAGCTGCAAGTTAAGGCTGTTCAGTATTTCTGTCACGTCTGTTAAAAATGCTAGGTGCCATTTCCATTCTGGGTCGATCAGCTCGGGGACCGTTTTGTCTTTTGAATGAAGAAATGCGTTCATCTCAGGTAGCAGCTCGTAAAAACGCCTCAAAACTCTGCCGCGGCTCAACCATCTGACCTCTGTGTAGTAAAGCACATCGCCATGCGCAGACTCCAGTTCAGACAGGAATTGTTGGAACTGCCTGTGTTTAAGTCCCTTTGCCCTGATGAAGTTTATGCATGACGCCACAACCTTCATGACAGAATCCCACTTCAACACTTTGCAGCACAGTGCTTGCTGGTGAATTAGGCAGTGGACTTGTAGCGGGGCGATAAGACCCCGTTCTTCCATCTCCCGGTTCACGAGCCCGATCAGACCCCGAGACGTGCCCACCATACTAGGAGCTCCGTCAGTCGTGATGCTAACAAGCTTTGACCAGTCCAGGTTCAAGTCTTCCATGGTTTGGCATACTTTGCCAAAAATATCCTCCCCCGTCGTAGTCCCTTTGAGACTTTGGAGGGCTGCCAGATCCTCGCACATTTCAAAGTTTGCGCTAACTCCACGAATAAAAATTAGCAGCTGCGCTGTGTCCTGCACATCCGTGCTCTCATCCAGTGCTAATGAAAAAAAGTCATATTCTTTCGTCTTCTGCTGCAGCTGGGCATATACATTACCCCCAAGTTCTTCAATGCGTCTTGTGATTGTAGTCGCCGACAGACTCACGGCATTAAAGACATCTTTCTTCTCGGGACACACCTCCTCCACGACAGCATTCAAACATTTCTTGACAAATTCTCCATCAGTAAAAGGTTTACCGCTGCTAGCTATCAGTTGAGCAACCCGAAAGCTTGCTTGAACAGACGACTGGTTCAGCTGAGCTTGGCGTACAAATGTATTCTGCTGAGCTAACAGTATACTTTTTAGCTTTGAGAGTTTGTCTGCTCACATTTGGCCTTGCAAGCTATCATACTTGTCTTTGTGACGGGATTCATAGTGTCGGCGCAGATTGTATTCTTTGAATACAGCCACTGTCTCTTGACAGATGAGACAAACAGTCTTTTCTTTGCATTGAACAAAAAAAATAATCATTTGTCCACTGCAGGTTAAATACCCTGCATTCTGAATCTATTTTTCTCTTACCTAATCTTTTCGCCATTATTCCGTGTTATTTGACAGTGGTGTGTCCAGGATTTTTTTTTTTTTTTGAGGGAGGGGTTTCAGATATGGCACAGACTGCAGAAGGGTGGAATAGAATGTTACATTTCTATGCATGTACAAGTCGCGATCACGCGGCCAGACTGAAAAAAAAAAATCATAATGCATCTCTGGTATTGTTCAGGGGGCCGGGCAAAATGTGGAGGCGGGCCGTATCCGGCCCGCGGGCCGTAGTTTGAGGACCACTGAATTACAGCATCAGGTGTTCAAGGTGGCCTAATTCATTGGGTGGGTAGCAGGCATGGCAAGGGTGACACTAACAAGTGCTAGAACAACACGTTACATTCTTATTTTCCCCCTAGTTGGATCTTGGTCATTTCCAACCAACCAGCTCTCCTCTATGAATACCTCGGAGTGCTTCCTTAGACACATGTAAAGCCAACCAACCCCATCTTTTCACACAGGGCAGCTTGATACACTCAGAAAACTGCCACCTACCCTCTTCTGCATACATTCACTCACAGATGCTCACAACTGGCTCGTGTTATTGTGATTCTTCTTCTTTCAGCTGCTTCCGTACGTTCAGGGTTGCCACAGCGGATTTGATCCATATATTGGACTACACCAGATGCCTTTCCTGATGCAACCCTCCCCAATCTATCCAGGCTTGGGACCAGCACCAAGTATGCACTGTCTTGTACAACCCCAGTAGGCTGAGTATTTTACCTAATCTTTGGACTGTGGCAAAAACTGGAGTACCCAGAGAAAATCCATGCAGACACAGGGACAACATGCAAACGCCACAGAGAAAGGCCCCCGTCAGCCGTGAGGTTCGAGCCCGGAACCTTCTTGCTGTGAGGCAACAGTGCTAACCACTGCACCACCATGCCACCCACTAGTGTTGCTGTGATTGACAGGGGTCAAAAGAGTATCCTCTTACCATCCAGAGTGCAAGGCCAATTTTGTTCTCTTGGCTCCCAGACATGGATGGCTGTGGTATCTTTGGAATTCAAACTTGCAATTGCCTGACAGTAGAGCCATTGTTTTTTTTTGTTCTGTGCCACTCAGGAGCTCGCTGTGTTTAGCACTTACAAATGGATAGATCGTGAGTTTGAATCCCAGAGAATCCCCCAGCCATCTGTGATCAGGACTCCCAAAAGAAAACATGATTGGCCTCACTCTTTGGGAATTCCTCTCCCACCCCATTAATCTGAGTAACCCATCTATCACCTGAAGATTGCAAGGTCAAATCCTGAGGATACCACAGCCATCTGTTGGCCACGCTCTCTGGGTGAGAGGGACAGCATTACTCTCTTCCTGTCAAGGCTGGCTGATCCAGAGGCAATCGTGCATGTCTGTGAGCTAATGTATACTATATGGCAAAATGTTTGTGGACACCTGACCCTTTCCCAAACTGTTGCCTCAAATCTGGAAGCACACAACTGTCTAGAATGCTGTAGTATTCCAATTTCCCTTCACTGGAACCAAGAGACCCAAACCTGTTCCAGCATTACAATGCGCCTTGGGATAAAGTGAGCTCCATGAAGATGGCTTACCAAGGTTGGAGTGGAAGAACTTAACTGGTCTTCACAAAACCCTGACTTCTACCCCACTGAACACCTTTGGGATGAACTGGAACACTGACTGCACTCCAGATCTCCTCAGCAAACATCAGTTCACTGATGCTTCACTAATGCTCTTGCAGCTGAATGAACACAAATCCCACAGCCACGCCCCAAAATCTAGTGGAAAACCTTCCCAGAAGAGTGGAAGACATTACAACAGCAAAAGGGGGACTAAATCTGGAATGAGATATTCAACAAGCACAGATGGGTGTGATGGCCAGGAGTGCACAAACCTTTATCCATTGCTGTAAAGTCCCAGCTTGCCCAGAAACTTACCAAACTCCCAGAGGGCATCAACGATCTCCTGATGACACTTCAGCTCCCACTTGGAGGCAAGAAGAATGCAACGTTGATTAGTGCTTATGCTCCCACAATAGATGAAATGCATTGCCGAGGCTCAGAAGAAATGAGCTGCACGGAAGGCTCGAACTACCACCACCCCCACTACAGCACCTACCCACGCATGCCCAACATGTGGGCATACCTTCAAATCCCAGATTGGCCTCATCAGTTACCTCCGGACCCACAATCGCCACCCACCAAACTGAAGTCATGGTCATCTTCAAGCCCGAAGGACGAACATCATCCATATAGTGTATTTGGAAAAGGGTTAATAGTGCTTATCTCCTCATATATTTAGTTCATTCATTTAAGTTACTGACACTCTTAGAAAAAAGTGTTCCTTCGGGAAGCTTTGGATTGCAAGTACAGTGGTGCTTGAAAGTTTGTGAACCCTTTAGAGTTTTCTATATTTCTGCATAAATATGACCTAAAACATCATCAGATTTTCACACAAGTCCTAAAAGTAGATAAAAGAGAAGCCAGTTAAACAAATGAGACAAAAATAGTATACTTGGTCATTTATTTATTGAAGAAAATGATCCAATATTACATATCTGTGAGTGGCAAAAGTATGTGAACCTCTAGGATTAGCAGTTAATTTGAAGGTGAAATTAGAGTCAGGTGTTTTCAATCAACGGGATGACAATCAGGTGCGAGTGGGCACCCTGTTTTATTTAAAGAACGGGGATATATCAAAGTCTGATCTTCACAACACATGTTTGTGGAAGTGTATCATGGCACGAACAAAGGAGATCTCTGAGGACCTCAGAAAAAGCGTTGTTGATGCTCATCAGGCTGGAAAAGGTTACAAAACCATCTCTAAAGAGTTTGGACTACACCAATCCACAGTCAGACAGTGTGTGTACAAATGGAGGAAATTCAAGCCCATTGTTACCCTCTCCAGGAGTGGTCAACCAACAAAGATCACTCCAAGAGCAAGGCATGTAATAGTCAGTGAGGTCACAAAGGACCCCAGGGTAACTTCTAAGCAACTGAAGGCCTCTCTCACATTAGCTAAATGTTAATTTACATGAGTCCACCATCAGGAGAACACTGAACAACAAATGGTGTGCATGGCAGGGTTGCAAGGAGAAAGCCACTGCTCTCCAAAAAGAACATTGCTGCTCGTCTGCAGTTTGCTAAAGATCGCGTGGACAAGCCAGAAGGCTATTGGAAAAATGTTTTGTGGACGGATGAGACCAAAATAAAACTTTTTGGTTTAAATGAGAAGCGTTATGTTTGGAGAAAGGAAAACGCTGCATTCCAGCATAAGAACCTTATCCTGTCTGTGAAACATGGTGGTGGTAGTATCATGGTTTGGGCCTGTTTTGCTGCATCTGGGCCAGGACGGCTTGCCATCATTGATGGAACAATGAATTCTGAATTATACCAGCTAATTCTAAAGGAAAATGTCAGGACATCTGTCCATGAACTGGATCTCAAGAGAAGGTGGGTCATGCAGCAAGACAACGACCCTAAGCACACAAGTTGTTCTACCAAAGAATGGTTAAAGAAGAATAAAGTTAATGTTTTGGAATGGCCAAGTCAAAGTCCTGACCTTAATCCAATGGAAATGTTGTGGAAGGACCTGAAGCGAGCAGTTCATGTGAGGAAACCCACCAACATCCTAGAGTTGAAGCTGTTTTGTTCAGAGGAATGGGCTAAAATTCCTCCAAGCCGGTGTGCAGGACTGATCAACAGTTACTGGAAATGTTTAGTTGCAGTTATTGCTGCACAAGGGGGTCATACCAGATACTGAAAGCAAAGGTTCACATACTTTTTCCAGTCACAGATATGTAATATTGGATAATTTTCCTCAATAAATAAATTACCAAGTATAATATTTTTGTCTCATTTGTTTAACTGGGTTCTCTTTATCTACTTTTAAGACTTGTGTGAAAATCTGATGATGTTTTAGGTCATATTTATGCAGAAATATAGAAAACTCTAAAGGGTTCACAAACTTTCAAGTGCCACTGTAGTCCCAGCTTCCTAATGGGGTTCTACTTTCAAAAGAAAGGCTGTTTGCAATTCTACATAAACCCTTCTAGGGTTCCACAAGATGGACAAAGAACTTGCCACCAACAGTGACCCTTTAAGATTTAGCCCTCATCTCTCTACCGCAGCATGAAATGTAGTTTAGGTAACTCGGCAGATACAGTGGCATGCAAAAGTTTGGGCACCCTTGCTGAAAATGTCTGTTACTGTGAATAGTTAAGTGAGCGGAAGATGAACTGATCACCAAAAGGCATAAAGGTAAAGATGACACATTTCTTTAATATTTTCCACAAGATCACATTTTTATTTCCATCATTTACAGGCATAAAATACCAAAAAATGAAAAGGACCTGAAGCAAAATTTGGGCACCTAACATGGTCAGTACTTAGTAACACCCCCTTTGGCAAGTATCACAGCTTGTAAACACTTTTTGTAGCCAGTGAATAATCTTTCAGTTCTTACCTGGGGGATTTTCACTCATTCGTCTTTGCAAAAAGCTTCCAGTTCTGCAAGTTTCTTGGGCTGTCTTGCACGCACTGCTCTTTTGAGATCTATCCACAGATTTTCAATGATGTTTAGGTCAGGGGACTGTGAGGGCCAGGGGACTGTGAGGGCCAGGGCAAAACCTTCAGCTTGTGCCTTTTGAGGTATTCCATTGTAGATTTTGAGGTGTGTTTTGGATCAACGTCTTATTGTAGGACCCATCCTCTTTTTAACTTCAACTTTTTTTTTTTTTTTTTACAGATGGTGTGAAGTTTGCTTCCAGAATTTGCTGGTATTTATTCGAATCCATGCTTCCCTCGACCAATGAAATGTGCCCTGTGCCACTGGCTGCAACACAACCCCAAAGCATGATCGATCCACACCCATGCTTCAGAGTTGGAGAGGTGTTCTTTTCCTGGAATTTGGCACCCTTTTTTCTCCAAACATACCTTTGCACATTGTGGCCAAAAAGTTCTATTTTGATTTCATCAGTCCACAGGACTTGTTTCCAAAATGCATCAGGCTTGTTTAGATGTTCATTTGCAAACTTCAGACGCTGAATTTTATGGCTAGGACGCAGGAACGTTTTTCTTCTGATGACTCTTCCATGAAGGTCATATTTGTTCAGGTGTCGCTGCGTAGTAGAACAGTGCACCACCACTCCAGGGTCTGCTAAATCTTTCTGAAGGTCTTTGGCAGTCAAACAGGGGTTTTTATTTGCCTTTCTAGCAATCCAACGAGCAGTTCTTTCAGAAAGTTTTCTTCATCTTCCAGACCTCACCTTGATCTCCACTGTTTCTGTTAACTGCCATTTCTTGATAACATTACAATCTAAGGAAACAGCTACCTGAAAACACTTTGCTATGTTCTTGTAACCTTCTCCTGATTTGTGAGCATCAATTATTTTATTATTCAGAATGCGAGGGAGTTGCTTAGAGGAGCCCATGGCTGTTGAGTTTAGGGACAAGTTTGAGGAGTCAGAGAATTTATACAGTTTTGAAATCTGCATCATCTGACCTTTCCTAATGAAGAATTTGAACAAGCCACAGCTCAATAAGCTAATTAAGGTCTGGAACCTTGGTAAGTTACCTGAGAACGCAAATGTATTGGGGTGCCCAAACTTTCGCATGGTGTTCCTTGTCGTTTTTCACTCTCCAATTGTACAAAACAAAAATAATACACAAATCTTGCATAAAACGCTGAAAAGAAATGTCTCGTCTTTACCTTTATGCCTTTTGGTGATCAGTTCATCTTCTGCTCACTTAACTATTCACAGTAACAGACATTTTCAGCAAGGGGGCCCAAACTTTTGCATGCCACTGTCGCATCTATGATTTGTATCTAGGCTAAGAACGCCAAGTGATTGCATAATCAAGTTATGGATGAAACTGTCCAATAGCGATTTCAGAGCTCTGAGTATCAGCCAATTCTCGACAATGATCTGTTACCTGGGTCCTTTTGGTAAACAAGCTAATTCTTGGCTGGTTCTATCACCAAGCTATATGACAGGGATGAGAATGGGACATTAAAAAAAAAAACCCTCTGAAATGTCTGCCAACTTTCCCACATTTTATTTATACACAGGGTGCGATTTGTCAAAAAAGCAGAAGGGGGGATGTTTTTTTTTAATCATGAAAGGTCACAAAATTAAGGTAACAATAGGCTAACAGCTCAATAACATCCGATGATATCAAATGAATAATACTAAATGAAAACGAACACTAAACCAGAGATAGTAAATTCATCTTCCTATCTCTCTGACTAAATACACGAACACTAACACAACAAAGTTCGTATTGCTTGTCGTGTTGCTGTGATGTTTCTCTCCCTCCGGATTAAATGGACAGTGACTCGAAAATCACTAAAATACATGAATACTAAATGAACAGTTTGCTCTGATGGCGCAGTTCACATTGTGCGCAGCTTTCCGATTTAAACTGTTTTTTTCTCATCCTTATACTTCCTGTTTCATGGACTGTAACGGATTTGCTTATTTAGTAATTTTAATACAGAATTTACTTTGAAATTATAATCAGACACTCCAACGCCCCCCCTAAAAAAAAAATGGCCATGAAAAAGGCGGCATCCGCCAAAAGGCGCACTGTTTGCATCCCTGCAGATACATTGATACATTGTAGATAATAACAATATCTTTGCGTTCTATGAGAACGCAAAGATATTGTTATTATCTACAATGTACCTATTTGCTGGGGACGTTCGTGAACATCAAAGCTGCCACTTTGGGTCATTTTGAAAGTGAGTGCAATGTAGACCATAGAAAACTGTGTCACAACATGCCTGTCATGTCAACTTTTTTTTGGTTTGTTTGTTTTATTTTTTTTCAGCAGAGATAAAAACCAGAGGGGGGGGGATGATCCCTTTATATATATATATATATATATATATATATATATATATATATATATATATATATAAAATGAATGTTTTCAAATTCAACGATGGTTTAAAACATTTATAAACTTTAAGATAACAAATCCCTACAGATATATATATCGTGAGCGATAATGGAGGTAACCGTAACGATATATTAGATTCCTCCTGACTCTATCTTTGACAATTTATGTAAAACGTACCTTTGTGCTTTTTTGTTTTGATGTGCTCCTGGATGTTTCTAGCTCCTCTGTTTCCATAATTGATCATATCTGAGCACAGAATACACAGAACCTTTCCCGGCACGTCCACTTTTGGGATATGTTCCGTCAGGCACGTCGTCACACTTTGTGTCCCTATCTGCACGGTAACGCTACTATCGAGCCATGCCCATCGGAAACAGTTCTTTATCCCGTTCAATTTATCGATTTTCCTGGCACGATCCTCATTTTTGCGGTCCAAAACTTTCGCCATATTGGCGAAGTAACTTTGAAAACTAACCAAAATAACTAGAACTTAAGAAGTGATCAAAACCGTGTAGCTTGTTTCTCCGTGAATTGTACAAGTGAGATGAAACTAGCGCCAAAACATTGCCGGAAATCATCATGAGTTGTCGTTAGCATAAATATTGAAGAAAGCAATGACGATTTCCGTTATCACAGCTGCAACTAATTTTGCGATGAGCGTTGTCGAAAGATGCTGGCGGGCGGTCGGTCGGTCCTGCCTGCTTGTGCCACCACAAGCCTCGCCTCGCACCGACCCCCCCGAAATTTTCTCAATGGATTTACACGTTTCACAAAAATGACATTTTCAGTGGGAAAAACTCAGAATTCCGCAGATCCGCGGAAAATTCTCATCCCTGATATGAAACAGCGTAGGTGCGACTGCAGCACGGACAAAATCAGCAATGCAAGCTTACAGCAATAAATTAAATAAATAAATGCAGTGGATTAGATCAGAAAATATGCCAAGTCTGATCCATCGCTCATCCAGAGCAGTATCTTTCTCAGGTCTGTACATCTTTAGGTGATTCCTAATAATGGTGCTGGTTCCATTTTGGATCAATGTCACCCAAAAAGGGCAGAGATCAAACTACTTTGATTTCAACAGAATCTCTCTCTCTCTCTCTCTCTCTCTCTCTCCCCACCCATGGAGCTGCTCATGTTTTACTGCCAAATTGTGTTTATCTTTTCTTTTTAACATTTATTTTTAAATGATTTTTTCCTTCTGCTTATCTATTTTCTCCCCCCCCCCTCTCTCAGCAGTGGCTTCAATAGTCCGGAATATGTAATTTTATAATAAAAAAAAGGTCATTATTGTTCTTGAAAAAAGGGTGGTGGTGGGTATAAAGGAAAAAAAAATCATAAAAATGAAAATTGAACATTGTTCCGCTCTTGCTGTCCAACTATTTTTTTCCCCTTGCCTATAACAATTGGCCATTATCTTCTCATTAAAATAAACCAGATGGTCATTGTGTGTGAGAAAAATTGCAGTAATAAAATGCCCACATGACAATTCATCCCAAGAGACTACTTTGCTTAATTTACACATCCAAGCTTCACAGATTGCTGACAAAATACTGGCAATGCAAATGGTTCTGGAGAAAAGGAGGGACAGCAGGATGCTATTTTGTAGGACAGCACACACACACACACATGCATACATACACGCTCCAAGTCCTACTGGACTCCTATTTAGCGTCCTCTCCTCGTCCTATTAACATGCAGCGTCCTGTGCTGCACTTAAAGCAGCGAGGACGCGCTGCCGAGGTAACCAAGGACAGCAGGTGCAGACTCAAATGCCATCTGAAATAATAGACAACAAGGCTAGCAAGAGAGAATGTGTGCATGTGTGGGCTGCACGGAGACACGCTACTTCAGCCTACGCATGAAGAAGAATGAGCGGAAAATTGAAGGTAACATTGGCCATAAACTGACCCCCTTCTTCGAACAAGAGGAAGGTAATGAGAAAGTGAGCCAGAGCAAGAGAGGGAAAATTTAATCCCGCTCTCTTTCTCTGTCTCTCCTCCCTCTCTCAAGTGTAGGAGGAAAAACAATACCCCATGACAGCCAAGTAGAGACTGAACTCCTGGAACTGGGGCTTGATGTTCGGAACGAGTGTGTGGGTATGTCCATCACTGCACAGAAGGAAAACGAGGATAAAAAGTGTGTCATTCAGTAAACAGGAGAGAGAAACTCGCCCCCTTCACTGCTATTTGCTCCTCTGAGCCATTGGCATCCATCAAGCAATTAACACGGAGCAGGAACGCACACACATTTACAAACATAGGGGTTAAAAAAAAAAAAAACACCCACAGAACAGTAAGAGTTTCTAACGGTGAATAGCAGTCGTCACCCTTAAAAGCTCATAACTCCATAAAAGGCAAAGCTCACAGAGCTGAAATGATGAATAAACAGCAAAAAATTCTCTCTCAGACGCAGAAGGGAGTCATTTTGACTCACGAATAATACCAATAAGTATAGCGTATACATTATATACCAGCGTAACAACACCTGAAAAGGGTAAATCTTCCCTCTAGATTGAGACACGCCTGATTGATCACTCAGTGCTGCCTGGAATAAAGAGATGTGTAGTATTGAAAGAAGTCAGAACGACCCGAGCCTCCTTTTATACAGCAACATTTCTTCTTAATTTAATCACTGGCCTCATTTATCTTAATTTATGGATTTTTGGTGGCTTGCTTTCAGAATTCTCTCATTTTAATATTTCTTTAGTCAAGTTAGCGTTCTACTGTCTCTTTCCATAATCTTTCTTCCATTGATGTGCATTCTTTCTCTGCCTCTTCTTTTTGTAAATTAGCTGAGGTTTCCTCTCCTGATGATACAGCTGTGTTTTCTCCCCCCCCCAATCTGTCCCTCTGAGTTACACGTTGGTCCTGGGATTGAGATGCTGGCCTCTTCTGCCCCTTGGACCTGCTTGATCCATCCTGGTGCCCTGTGTCTGGTCGGAGTTTTATCGCATCGCTCCTGTGAAGGACGGCCCCATGAGGACAGTTGAGGGTTACACCTGGAGGACGCTCTGGACTCTTACAGTAATGCTTTTATGGCTGAGGAATATAGTTGACTTGCTAACTTTAGGACTGCAGTTGTCATGAACAGTTTTGCACTCAAGTTTCCATCAATGAAGAGTTACAACATCAACGAAACTGTCTTCATGTTAAAACTGTTAATGTTATAGTCATGCTGTCTGTTGTTGCCCAAATGAGGATGGGTTCCCTTTTGAGTCTGGTTCCTCTCGAGGTTTCTTCCTCATGTCATCTCAGGGAGTTTTTCCTTGCCACCGTCGCCATAGGCGTGATCATTGAGGATAGATTAGGGACAAAATTAGCTCATGTTTTAAGTCGTTCAAATTCTGTAAAGCTGCTTTGTGACAGTGTTTATTGTTAAAAGCGCTATACAAATAAACTTGACTATTTACGATAATACTATATCTAACACACTTAACACTTCCGCTCCCCTTAAAACTAGACAGGTCTCCGCAGATCGCGTCTCTCCTTGGTTCACCTCTGAGCTTAGGGCCATGAAGGCCAAGGGAAGGCGGCTAGAGCGCCTTTATAAGAAAACGGGCCTTACTATTCATCTTTCACTCTTCTCTGAACACATAGCAAAGTATAAGGATGCTCTTAATGCTGCCCTTACTACGCTAACATCATTAAGAGTGGCAACTATAGACCCAAAACTCTGTTTAATACAATAAATAAACTTCTTCAGCCTCCTTCCTCAACCACTCCCAGTTCTCCTGCTCAGTGTCAGGCTTTTTTGGATTTTTTTCAAGGATAAAATTGACAGTATTTACCAACACTTTCATTCTGAAATTCATTCTTCTGTCTCGCTAGTAGCTCTTTCTCATAAAGCTGACTGCTGTCTCTCTGCTTCCTCTCTTGTTGATTCTTCTAAAGTATCGGAAATTATGACTAAGTCCTCCTCCTCCTCATGTCTGCTGAACCCGGCACCCACTGCACTTCTTAAATCCTGTGTATCTGCTATCTCCCCTTATATTTCTCATATGATTAATCAGTGTTTTGCTTGAGGCACTGTTCCCATCTCCCTCAAAATTGCTTCTGTTACACCAATACGAAAGAAACCTGGTCTAGATCCTCTTTCACTGTCCGATTACAGACCCATTTCTAATCTCCCTTTCCTAGCTAAAGTAATGGAGAGAGTTGTAGCCTCTCAGCTTCATACTTTCCTTGGTCATAATGATCTCTGTGAACCCTTTCAGTCAGGCTTTCGCAATCTGCACAGTACTGAATCTACTCTCTTAAGAGTTGTTAATGACCTCCTGCTCTCAACTGATGCTGGGCATCTCAATGTCCTTGTTCTCTTGGACCTCACAGCTGCCTTTGACACTGTACATCATGAGACACTCGTTTCCAGACTATCTTCTTTTGGTATAACTGGTTTAGCTTTAGCCTGGTTTCAGTCATATCTAGCAAACAGGCAACAGTTCATCTCTATTGGTGTTCATAAAATCATCCACTGTTACTGCTCAAGGTGTGCCTCAGGGTTCTGTCCTTGGTCCCCTTCTTTTTAGATATGTTTCTCCTCTAGGCCAGATTATTCGCAACCATGGCCTTAACTTTCATTGTTATGCTGATGACATTCAAATCTACATCACTATCACCCCTTCCATAGTCTCTGTCCAGCTGCTAAGGACTTGCATCACTGACCTTAAGCAATGGCTGCATAAGAACTGCCTTAAACTTAATGCTAGCAAAACGGAGGTTCTATTAGTAGGTACCAAAAGACAGGTTCTGAACTTCTCCAATTTCACTATCAATGTTGATGGTGTGTCTATTAGTCCTTCCCAAGTTATAAAAAACCTTGGAGTTCTCTTTGACTCCACCCTTACGTTTGAACCCCATTTTAAACTCATTACTAAGAATGCTTTCTTTCACCTCCGCAATATTGCACGTCTCCGCCCTCTTCTCTTGGAAACGGATGCCAAAATGTTGGTCGATGTGTTTATCTTTTCTCGTCTTGACTACTGCAATTCTCTCTTTTACGGTCTCCCTGCCACATTGCTCAATCTCCTGAAGTACATCCAAAACTCAGTAGCTAGAGTCCTCACACTCACCAAGCGCACTGCTCACATCACTCCTGTTTTACAGCAATTGCATTGGTTGCCAGTTATCTCTCGGATTAAATACAAAATCTTGTTTTTAGCCTATAAAGCTCTTCATGGTTTCGCCCCTTCCTATCTCTGGGAGTTAATTAATTTGTACTGCCCCTCCCGCTCCCTCAGATCTTCTGTCTGTGGACTTTTGACTGTCCCACGTTTTAAACTGGCACCTATGGGTGGCAGATCATTCAGTGTTGCTGCTCCTAAACTTTGGAACTCATTACCACAATCGCTTCATGACTGTTCACTCTTTCTTCCTTCAAAGCTAACTTGAAAACTTTCCTCTTTACCTCACACTACTCTTCCTAGTGTGGCCTTTTTTTTTGGAACTCCTGTGTAAAGCGTCCTTGGGTTTGTGAAAGGTGCCATATAAATTGAACTTATTATAAATTGAATTTATGATTAAAATGTCATTAATATGAATTGGCTGGGTTTCACCAAATGTTCATTAAATACAGCCATGTATTCGAAATGCATAAGCTATTTAAGCTTGACAGTGTAATCCGCATATAAAAGTGCAATAACTTATCGCAAAGTATGATTGAAGCCGATCACTCGAGGTTTATGTTAGTCATCTTATATGTAAAAATATGTACACTCAGAAGCACAAGTAAGATATGATTGTTTTCCTAAACTTACAGAACACCAAATTTCTTGTGTAAATTCATTGTCCTACAAATAAGAAGCAGCAGCAGCCTTTATTTGTCACTCAAGCACAGATTTAAGCACACAGCAAAATTCCTCCTCTGCATTTAACCCATCTGAAGCAGTGAAAACACACACACACACACACACACACACACACACACACACACACACACACGTGAGCAATTAGCACACACATATACCCAGAGCAGTGAGCAGCTATAATACAACACCTAGGGAGCAGGTAGGGGTTAGGTGCGTTGCTCAAGGGCACTATTGCCAGGTCAGGGCCCATGTGGACCCTACTGATCCACATCATTAATTGGAACACAGTTTTACGCCAGATGCCCTTCCTGCTGCAACCCTCCCATTTCTGGGCTTGGGAAACAACCATTCACACACACCTTCACACCTATGGGCAATTTAGAGTAGCCAGTTAACCTAACTGCATGTCTTTGGACTGTAGGGGAAACCAGAGCACCCGAAGGAAATCCATGCAACATGCAAACTCCACACAGAAAGGCCCCCGTCGGCCACTGGGCTCAAACCCAGAACCTTCTTGCTGTGAGGAGACAGCGCTAACCACTACGCCACTGTGCCGCCCCAAATTAATCAGGAATAAACCTGTCCAGATCCAGCCTGACAATGATAATCAACCACCCCACCCTTCCTTTAGCAAATCCAGTTTATAAATAAAGGTCCATTTTTCAGTGTAGTTCCAGGACTTTACTTCCTGAATTATAATCTCATTAGAAATCTTTAAACAGCCATTTTGTCCACACATTGATTGAGTGCTTGGTTCGCTCCTTGCCCGGCCCAGATCCAGTTGATGCTACAGCTTTGTTTAAATCCGCATCATTTAAAGCTGATCAGTTTAGCGAGGTACTATACACCTAGGAGAAACGGGACGCGTTTTCCCCCTGAACAGAATGCCCAATTCACCACGTTATTTGACTGCTGATGGATCTCTTCACCACATTACAGTCAAACCAAACCAAGGACAGTGATGTGTGAATTCAAGGGGTGAAATCTGATAGAGGTTGCCAAAATGGTTTATTTATAGCTACCAGAACCATCAGTCAAAACTGGCTTTCAAGAATATTCTAGCATCTCTACCGTCTCTAAAGGGTTCTTCAGTTTTTCTTTGCAGTGGAATTCTTAAAGCTGTACTGCCTTTCAGATTTTTCAAGTGTAGATCATAAAAAGAATTTTCCCCAACACCCAATTATTTTTGTTTAGTGGACCGAAAGCTACTGAATTCAAATCACAGACTTCCAATTTTATTAGGTTTTTTTTTTTTAAGTAGAACAATTAATGAATTTAAGGCCACATGGCCCTAAATTCTCCGCTATTTTTTCCTGCTTCACCATGACCCAATTCAAGATACTACATCATGCATCACGTGGTGGGCTTTCCCTGTTCAGGCAAGGCATTGTGGGATACAAATTTGAAACAGGAGAGAAAAATGGAGGACGTGAGTGTGCGAATGAAACGCGAAAGACCGACTACAGTAACGGAAAGCGAGAAGAAAAGACGTTGTGTTATATATGAAGGACAGAAAACGCAGGAACAAACTAATAAATATCGGCGATCAGCGAGCACCTCGGTGTGATCAGATGTTTGTTTAGTGACAGAATGATGGAACTGTCAGTGCACGCTCAAAGGTAAACCTGTAGATGGCAGTAATGCAACACTGTGGAAGCCAGCTGCTGTAAAACCCAAAAGAAGGTAAACCTGCACATGCGCACACGGACTTCCTCTGTCTGCCTGACTGTGCAAAGTGAGCGATTTCATGCACATTATTTGCTTTAATCCCATCCATCCATTATCTGTAGCTGCTTATCCTGTGCAGGGTCGCAGGCAAGCTGGAGCCTACCCCAGCTGACTATAGGCGAGAGGTGGGTTACACCCTGGACAAGTCGCCAGGTTATCACAGGGCCGACACATAGACACAAACAAATTAAATGAATCATTTTAGTTCCTCAAGGACAAATTGGTAGTGTTGTAGAACTCGAGACCGGTCTCAAGACCACTTTTGGAAGGTCTTGGTCTCGTCTCGGAATCAACTGCATTTTTACTCGGTCTCGTCTCGGACACTGAGGACTCTGGGTTTAATTTCAAGATCAGTAAGACCAGAACTGTGGGGATTTCACTAAATTACCTGTGCATTGTCAGATTTATTTAACATCATTGTTATTGTGATTGGATGTAAAACTTCCTGCTTCAAATGTGACCAATAATGTGACTCATTGCTAATTTGAAATTTTTCTTCCTCTTAACGGCTGTCTCCGCTCCCCCACCCCCCTTCACACCCACTGGTCTGGTTCTGGTCTTGACTCGGTCTCACCCTGCCTTGGTCTTGACTTGACCTCAACCCCTCAAAGACTTGGTCTTGATGCACTTTGGTCTTGGTCATGACTTGGTCTCGGTTTAGGTAGTCTTGAGCACAACACTACAAACTGGTCACAAGATACCCTTCTTATGACTCAAAATCTTTTGTATTTTGGTGTATTGGGTGTCACCAATTTAACTGATTTTCAAGAAAATGAGTTAGTTGATTGAAATGCTTGAGAGGTATTTAGTACATAGTTCTTAAAGCCAACTAACTACAAAACCCATCATCATCAGAATAAAAGGACAGTTGCAACCCTAATGCTAACCAAAATTTGGTCTCAAGTGTGTGAGATCACAGCCCATGCTCTTTATCTCACCTACCTTCATGTTTGACATTTGCAGCAGTGACGTCATTGAAACCAAAACCATCACAGTTCACAGACAGGTCAGCAGCGGACATTTGACGAGAGCTAGCATTTAGTTTTTAACCCTTCTGCTATATATACACTCTCAGAAAACAAAGTACATCAATGTACCTTTAGAGGTACAATGGCTTGTCGCTGGGGGAGGACCCTCTCAGGTACTTATTTGTACCATTTATATACTGATCAGGAACATGTATGTACCTTTTTGACCCTAAAAACTTCCACATAGTTACCTTGAAGCCCTTGAGCCCTAGGGGGTACATTAGTGTAGACTGTACCTTGGGGGACAGAAATGGACTCGTACTGTACCCCCATTTCTGACAGTTCATATTTATTTGGCTTTTTTGGATTGTAGCCGGGATGAAATGATATTAGTGAAGTCATACATTAGCTTTGTATGTACATGAACAGCACGGATAAGAACGTTTCAGACAGAAATGACCCGTTTCATGGTTTGAAACTGCTTACCTCTCAAGTGTGTGTGTATGGTTTTAATAAGGTTCAGCCAAGCAGATCTTTAATTACTCTTTAACAGATGGTTGGAAGAAGCAGATGGTACCATCAGCCAGCCAGACCTCAGGAACCAATTTGCTCAAAATATTTGATGTATCCAGGAGTCTTTCAGAAATATAAATATACAAGTACTACAAAATATATTATCGCCTGGTAAAGTTTTTCAGTTTTTTTAATGGAATGTGTATTACATCACAAGCAGTTCTAAAGATTTCCTCTCAGAGAACCAATTTTCTGTATCTAGCTCGCACTCAGCCAGTCAACGACAAAAATTATTTTCTTAGGCTGCATACTTGGTGTTTTTTTTTTTCTCCTCCTGAACCACCAGCGCGATTTTTACTTGTAGTCCTACAGGAAACAGCTGCAAGGCAGGAAAAGGGTGTGCTTTTCAAGAGGCATTGTCAGAGAAAACCAACCAAAATGACCAACAGCTTGGAAAAATAGTATCTCACATATTTTCATCATATTTTGTCAAGAGACAGTACCTGGGCACTTGTGATATGTGGTACAATATCAGACCCCAGGGTCCAGCGGTTGCCATGGTAACTATGATAGAAATATTTGGGTCTCTGGGCTATAACGCATTTAGTAGAAAATGCCATTTTTTAATACATTTACACAGTTTCTACCCACAGATGGCTTTCGTTGAAAATAAAACATATTGGCGTGATAATACCAGTAACCCTTCCTCTTGCAAGTAAGAAATCGATTTCTTGCCTCCTCTGTGACCATGACCTTTATATGATGACCTTTACAGTCATTGGCACCATGCGCAAAATTGGCCAACTTTGGGATCAAATCTCTCGGCTGGAATCACACAGAGATTAATTTGCACATGCACAGGTCTAATCGGACTTATGGCAATAAAAAGCTACCATCAGATCATGGTTGGCATCACAGGCGCAAATGTTCCACGGTCACCAGTCATGCGTTGTGCCACGCATAATAAGTGTCTAGGTACTGTCCTTGGACAAAATATGATAAAAATCTGTGCAATACCATTTTCTATCCTAGCAGGGGATTTTCTAGAAAAATTTAGTATGAGGGCGCTCACCATGGCGAGGGAGCGAAGCGACCAGGGGGGATGGTGCCGGTTGTCCGTCCCCCCCTCCGCCGTGCGAAGCCTTTGAAAAATTGAGGCTACAATGGGACATTCTGAGGCTATATGACAGGGAAATTGTAACAAATTGTCAACATCGAAAAAGAAAAGTAATCATCTTCTGCCCCGGACAGTCTTTGGCTTTCTTCCGTTTCGTGCCGCGGGATGACATCTTTAAATGCCCAAGTGTCAACAAAAACAACTCGCGAACTACTTCTGTCAAAAACTCCCGCGCCGGCGGGTGAAAGGTCATTCAGTCTCGAGAAATCTCGCTCTACAAGTCAGCTGACCTTGTATGTAACCCATGTCAAATCTCGCGAGAGCAGCCGCGACAAGTAAACAACATGGTGCCTCGGTCTGGAAAACGCCAATTCGGATTGTTTTTGCACCATCTGGCGGTGTATCTACTATGATTGGAATATTTTTGGAGTAATTATAACGTATTTGATGATCAGACACGTTGTCACGTGGTGTTGCTGGGATGTTTTCACGGAGAAAAGATCGTTTTGAGAAAGATTGCATGTTGTGCAGTAGCATATAAGTGCATGATGGCCTAAGTGTGACTTGGGGTTCAATCGGTATTTCGGTAAGAGGGCGCAGCGCCCGTTCCCCGGTTTAGACGAAAGCCTGCCAAGTACTGGTTTTCTCTGACAATGCCTCTTAAAAACCATTTCCACTGGTGGGGTCAAAGTGGAGCTTCCAAAATTGAAAAAAACTTTTCATATGACTTCAGGCACTTGAACAATCAGGTCACATGTTGGAGGACAGTTTGGTTAGTCAGCAGCTATGACAAGATGTATGAAAAATACTCCAAAAGTTGGAATGACAGTGTGTGAATTATTTGGGAAGTTCACTGGTACGTGATGTGACGTTCAACTTTACCAGGCAAGTTGCACCAGCAGCTGAAATTGCCTCCAGGAGTGTTTTTATGTTCATTGTTTGCTATATGCAGTATTTATATATACACACACGGTTAAGAGAAAACAAATATGACCAACAAATTCTGGTGTGAGGAAATCACATTAGTGTCACACACTCACCTCAATGCTGAAGTAACCTCTGTCAACATAGTCACCGAGGAAGAGGTAGCGCGTGTTGTCTGGTGAGCCTCCCACCTCAAAAAGCTTCATGAGGTCAAAGAACTGCCCATGGACATCACCACATACTAAAAAAAGTCAATTTGATAGACTATGTAGATTATATGGTATATTAACCAAAATGTTTTTAACTTAATAAAAAAAATGCTATAATTAAAATACTATGAAAGTAACTACCAGTAAAATTAAGGCAAATAAGTAGTTAATTTTTTTTAAATTGGACAGTATGACGCACGACACATATAGTGTCTTGCAAAAGTATTCATCAGGGTTGGGTTATAAAAAAAAAAAAAAAATTATATATCTCCCCCAAACTTTGAATATCCCACGGAGCACCATTAAATCCATTATAGCAAAATGGAAAGAATATGGCACCACTACAAACCTGACAAGAGAAGACCCTGCCCACCAAAACTCTCAGACCGGGCAAGGAGGACATTAATCAGAGATACAATAAAGAAAATAAAGATAACACTGAAGGAGCTGCAAAGATCCAAAGAGAAGATGGGAGTATCTGTCCATAGGACCACTTTAAGCCGTACACTCCACAGAGTGAGGCTTTATGGAAGAGTGGCCAGAAAAAAAGCCAATGCTTAAGACTCCCCAAACACACGGAAGAAGATTCTCTGGTCAAATGGGACTAAAATTGAACTTTTTAGCCATCATGAGAAATGCCACATGTGGCACAAACCCAACACCCTGAGAACACAGTGAAGCATGGTGGTGGCAGCATCATGCTGTGGGGATATTTTTCATCTGCAGGGAAATGAAAGCTGGTCAGGACTGAAGGAAAGATGGATGGCACTAAATACAGGGCAATTCTGGAAGAAAACATGTTCGAGTTAGCCAGCGGATTGAGACTAGGATAAAGGTTCACGTTCCAGCAGGACAATGACCCTAAACATATTGCTAAAACGACACTGGATTGGTTTAAAGAGAAACATTTAAATATCTTTGAATGGCCGAGTCAAAGCCCAGACCTCAATCCAATTGAGAATCTGTGGTATAACTTGAAGATTGCTGTACACCAACGCAATCCATCTAACTTGGAGTTGGAGCAGTTTTGCCTTGAGGAATGGGCAAAAATCCCAGTGGCTAGATGTGCTAAGCTAATAGAGACATACCCCAAGAGACTTGCAGCTGTAATTGTAGCAAAAGGTGGCTCTACAAAGTATTGACTTTTTTCTTTTTTGGGAGGGGATGGGGTGGGGTGTGTGTGAATACCTATGCACACTCCAGATTTGTTTTTTTCATCTTAATTATTGTTTCTTTCACCATAAAACAAGAATTTGCACCTTTAAAGTAGTAGGCATGTTGTGTAAATCAAATGGTGCTAACCCCCCCAAAAAAAATTAAAATCCATTTTAATTCCAGCTTGTAATGCAACAAAATAGGACAAACAACAAGGGGGATGAATACTTTTGCAAGACACCATCATATTTTAACAGCTTAGATACACATTTTTAGAGTAGAATATTTATTATTTATTGCTTCTTACACACACACACACACACACACACACACACACACACTTCAATCATCACTTATTTTCAAATGATGGTGGAGATTCAGTCTTTTCCTGCAGCATAACTACCAGAAATCATGGCACATCTGCACCAAGATCCTCTGAGGCAGGTCAATTGAGGCTGACATTAAAAACAGACGTGTGTGGAGAAAAGAATCAGCAAAGACTCACACCTCCGCACACCTTCTTACATCAGGGCTATACTGACGAGGCTGCCGTCACTTAGCAACAAAAGGTACCGGGGGCGAAGGCGCATCACATCTGAAGCGTCTTGCCTTCCAATGTGTGTCACATCAGGAAGAAATATCAGCATACCATGGAGAACGTGTATGATGGAATTGGAAGAAATGTGATGGGTGTTATAAATAATCCACCGGTTTTTTTTATTTGGGGGGGGAGGGGTTCAGAGCTGTCAGGTTTTCTGAGTGAAATGTAGGAAAAAGAGTCACGTTTCTTGGCTTTGATGAGTTGCTGAGGGTTTCGTCGCAATTGTGTGTGCATGCGTTGAATTTAAACACACCCTTATTACATGCTGACATCCTATATCACTTTGTAATTCAGTAAGAAAATAGAAATATTAGGAATAATACAATAATAAAGATATATTGGGTTTGATGAAGGTGCAATATAAATGTAATAATTAAAAAAATTAATGTTCTTATGGGTTTTTTTTGTTCATTTGTTTGCTTTTAATTCATCTATTTCCTAGTTGCCAAGTAATAGCGGTCCTTTAAAAAAAAAAAAAAATTAACAAAACCACATGATCTTGTGGTAATTCAGGAGATCTGTGCATTGTAATCATGGCTCACTTCTAGGCCCCAACAAACACACTGACCAGAGTTTCTGCTGTACTGAAAAAAACCTTGAAAACCTAGAGTACTCTAGATTAGATTTATTATCCTTGATTATTATACATACAGGACACTTTTTTTTAATGGAATAAAAACACGTGTTCTATTCCCTTTGAGCAGGTTTCATTCATTTGGTTTGATAGCATGCAGTAGTGTTAGAATATCGCTTATCCTACATGTATCATGTCACTCTATCCAATGGAGAATGAGCGCTAATTATGGTTTACAATATTGCAATAATATTGGCTGACTTTTTTTCATGGTACAACCCCGATTACAAAAAAGTTGGGACAAAGTACAAATTGTAAATAAAAACGGAATGCAATAATTTACAAATCTCAAAAACTGATATTGTATTCACAATAGAACATAGACAACATATCAAATGTCGAAAGTGAGACATTTTGAAATTTCATGCCAAATATTGGCTCATTTGAAATTTCATGACAGCAACACATCTCAAAAAAGTTGGGACAGGGGCAATAAGAGGCTGGAAAAGTTAAAGGTACAAAAAAGGAACAACTGGAGGACCAAATTGCAACTCATTAGGTCAACTGGCAATAGGTCATTAACATGACTGGGTATAAAAAGAGCATCTTGGAGTGGCAGCGGCTCTCAAAAGTAAAGATGGGAAGAGGATCACCAATCCCCCTAATTCTGCGCCGACAAATAGTGGAGCAATATCAGAAAGGAGTTCGACAGTGTAAAATTGCAAAGAGTTTGAACATATCATCTACAGTGCATATCATCATCAAAAGATTCAGAGAATCTGGAAGAATCTCTGTGCGTAAGGGTCAAGGCCGGAAAACCATACTGGGTGCCCGTGATCTTTGGGCCCTTAGACGGCACTGCATCACATACAGGCATGCTTCTGTATTGGAAATCACAAAATGGGCTCAGGAATATTTCCAGAGAACATTATCTGTGAACACAATTCACCGTGCCATCCGCCGTTGCCAGCTAAAACTCTATAGTTCAAAGAAGAAGCCGTATCTAAACATGATCCAGAAGCGCAGACGTCTTCTCTGGGCCAAGGCTCGTTTAAAATGGACTGTGGCAAAGTGGAAAACTGTTCTGTGGTCAGACGAATCAAAATCTGAAGTTCTTTATAGAAATCAGGGACGCCGTGTCATTCGGACTAAAGAGGAGAAGGACGACCCGAGTTGTTATCAGCGCTCAGTTCAGAAGCCTGCATCTCTGATGGTATGGGGTTGCATTAGTGCGTGTGGGATGGGCAGCTTACACATCTGGAAAGACACCATCAATGCTGAAAGGTATATCCAGGTTCTAGAGCAACATATGCTCCCATCCAGACGACGTCTCTTTCAGGGAAGACCTTGCATTTTCCAACATGACAATGCCAAACCACATACTGCATCAATTACAGCATCATGGCTGCGCAGAAGAAGGGTCCGGGTACTGAACTGACCAGCCTGCAGTCCAGATCTTTCACCCATAGAAAACATCTGGCGCATCATAAAATGGAAGATACAACAAAAAAGACCTAAGACAGTTGAGCAACTAGAATCCTACATTAGACAAGAATGGGTTAACATTCCTATCCCTAAACTTGAGCAACTTGTCTCCTCAGTCCCCAGACATTTACAGACTGTTGTAAAGAGAAAAGGGGATGTCTCACAGTGGGAAACATGGCCTTGTCCCAACTTTGAGATGTGGTGTTGTCATGAAATTTAAATTCACCTAATTTTTCTCTTTAAATGATACATTTCTCAGTTTAAACATTTGATATTGTCATCGATGTTCTATTCTGAATAAGATATGGAATTTTGAAACTTCCACATCATTGCATTCCGTTTTTATTTACAATTTGTACTTTGTCCCAACTTTTTTGGAATCGGGGTTGTATATCAGATATATTCCATTCAGCTACTCATCTTCGACTCGTTCAATATCATGCTAGAAATATTCCATTCAGCTAGCATGATACTGAACGAATCAAAGACGAGTAGCTGAATGAAATAGATCAGATATACCATGAAAAAAAGCCAACCAATATTATTTATACAAAATGAAATAAATATTGGTGTAACTCCGGTAATGCGGAGGTTGTTTGCCTTTGCTGTAGCTTTCACTTTTAGAAGCAGAAAATCAAGAGAAATGACTAGTCAAAGTGAGATGTCAAATCACTCACCAGTGAATATTCCAAAAATCTACGTTATTTTTAGCTATATTTCTACGGTCAACAAAAACATATTCAATTCAACATATCAGAAATGTGTCTCCTTACTAACAAGACTCATTTTTCCCCCAGAACGCTGTCATACAGGTTGGTTTTCCTTTACTTGTGACTTTCTGACATGACCAAAACACACCAGAGAGTTTCAATCACCCTGTACCTGCTCCCTACTAGACTATAAGACCTTGTGATATTCTTTTCATTTCTAATTCAGCACTAATGTCCAACGTTTCCACAACTTTCTCACCAGTGATGGGCGCCTCCACCTCCAGCATGCACTTCTCCCGGCGCAGGATGCTGGCGCCCTCGTTGATGATGCGCAAGGCGACTTCTTCCTCGACGCGGCCCTCCTTCACCAAGTGGCTCTTTAGCAGCTCCGTGTTGGGCTTGCCATTCACGAACAGCTCCTTCATGGTGAGCCGCTGGTGAGGCGGAAGGGGCACGGCTGCAGCGGGGCACAGAGAATAAATATTGCTTGATACATACAGAAAAGTTGGGGGGAGGCTGTACTGCATCAACGATGAAGGTTTGGAGCCAAAGTGAATCCAAATTGCCAAGTACTGGGTCCACACAAAAACAAGTAACTTTGGTTCTGCGTTAACCCTATATTATTGCCAACAAAGGCTACATACTGTATCTGTAAGGTTGTACATAGCTATCTGACAGGACCTGCCTATGTGACTGTCACGCATCAACACAACAGTGTGTCCATCTATTTATTTAGATACAAGATAGCATACACACATTTTTTATCGAATTATGTGTAGAATTGATAACATATCAGGCTGTAATAGCACTTACACACTTGTCCTTTGACTTGCAGCCAGAATTACCTTCTGAATCATACTGTTATAGAAAATTAATGTGGTATAATCTCGGTTATATCCCAATCTGAGGTTTTGGAGACACACTTTGCCTCATCTCTCATGTGAGCCGCACCCACGAAATCGAGCCGAGAAAGTCCTAAAAAGGTCAACATGTGTGGCAAACCTCAAGACTCATTAGGATGTTCAAACAGCTGCAAACACTCCTATATAAATTTTATCACGAGAGAATCTTGACCCGAGACCTGTGGAATGTTCCAGCCACCACTTGTAATTTTAAAAACATGAAACAACCAGCTGCACTGTACACCTCGACTGCTTGACCTTTTTGATAACGAGTCCCAGAGTTACAGACTCGCCTTCGATGATTTCGAGTAGCAGCTGGCATTCACAGGGAGTCCTCATGTGCTTCGTGACGCTGAGAGTCGCAGGGGAGCCGACCACTTGACAGCTCTTCCCTTGTTCTGTCAGCTGTCTCCAGGAGTGCGATGGAAATTACAGGGAAAGTTGTGGCAGAGCGCGAAGCCGCCTGAGCACCGTCAAACTCGCCAGTCCTACCCAGCTCCATCAAGGCAAAATCCATCTGGTGAATCAGTCAGTCAATCAGTGGGCTGCGGATGTGTGGAGGAAGCAAGATCCACACTTGAGACAACAAGCTCTGTATTCCACACCACACCAGCCCAGCCCAGACAAAACAAATCAAATGCAGATGCTCTAACCTCTGTTTTGTCTCAAGATTCATTTGTGTACATTTTCATGAATGTTAAACCTGGCAAAAAATATGAAATGGCCCTCTTTAAAACCAACCCAAGTTAATGGCTTTAATACCATGGCGCTGTTGAATTCTCAGATCTGATTGGACTCTCTACTGATATGCTAGATTTTTCTCCAAGATGTCATCTGTTTAACATTTCTGGAAAGAGTGTCAGCACTTTGTAACAGTCCGATGTAAAGCTGTACGTTTTCCACCATGGGAAAGTCTTCAGGACAGAGGAGTTTACGCGGTGCAGTTTCCCAGTAACATGACAAGCTGCATTTTTTGTCTTATTAATTTCAAAAGAAATTAAAGGGGAGGGGGCTGTTTATAGCTGTTATGATGAAAGAGATCACAGGAAGAAACTTACAGTTAGGTCCATAAATATTTGGACAGAGGCAACATTTTTCTAATTTTAGTTCTGTACATTACCACAATGAATTTTGAACAAAACAATTCAGATGCAGTTGAAGTTCAGACTTTCAGCTTTAATTCAGTGGGTTGAACAAAATGATTGCATAAAAATGTGAGGAACTAAAGCATTTTTTTTTTTAAACACAATGCCTTCGTTTCAGGGGCTCAAAAGTCTCATCTCATTATCTGTAGCCGCTTTATCCTGTTCTACAGGGTCGCAGGCGAGCTGGAGCCTATCCCAGCTGACTATGGGCGAAAGGCGGGGTACACCCTGGACAAGTCGCCAGGTCATCACAGGGCTGACACATAGACACAGACAACCATTCACACTCACATTCACACCTACGCTCAATTTAGAGTCACCAGTTAACCTAACCTGCATGTCTTTGGCCTGTGGGGGAAACCGGAGCACCCGGAGGAAACCCACGCAGACACAGGGAGAACATGCAAACTCCACACAGAAAGGCCCTCGCCGGCCACGGGGCTCGAACCCGGACCTTCTTGCTGTGAGGCGACAGCACTAACTACTACACCACCGTGCCTCCCGGGCTCAAAAGTAATTGGACAAATCAAATAATTGTAAATAAAATGTTCATTTCTAATACTTGGTTGAAAACCCTTTGTTGGCAATGACTGCCTGAAGTCTTGAACTCATGGACATCACCAGACGCTGTGTTTCCTCCTTTTTAATGCTCTGCCAGGCCTTTACTGCAGCGGTTTTCAGTTGCTGTTTGTTTATGGGCTTTTCTGTCTGAAGTTTAGTCTTTAACAAGTGAAATGCATGCTCAATTGGGTTGAGATCAGGTGACTGACTTGGCCATTCAAGAATATTCCACTTCTTTGCTTTAATAAACTCCTGGGTTGCTTTGGCTTTAATGTTTTGGGTCATTGTCCATCTGTATTATGAAACGCTGACCAATCAGTTTGGCTGCATTTGAGCACACAGTATGTCTCTGAATACCTCAGAATTCATCCGGCTGCTTCTGTCCTGCGTCACATCATCAATAAACACGAGTGACCCAGTGCCACTGGCGCCATGCATGCCCAAGCCATCACACTGCCTCCGCCGTGTTTTACAGATGATGTGGTATGCTTTGGATCATGAGCTGTACCACGCCTTCGCCACACTTTTTTCTTTCCATCATTCTGGTAGAGGTTGATCTTGGTTTCATCTGTCCAAAGAATGTTCTTCCAGAACTGTGCTGGCTTTTTTAGATGTTTTTTAGCAAAGTCCAATCTAGCCTTTTTATTCTTGAGGCTTATGAGTGGCTTGCACCGTGCCGTGAACCCTCTGTATTTACTTTCATGCAGTCTTCTCTTTATGGTAGATTTGTATATTGATACGCCTACCTCCTAGAGAGTGTTGTTCACTTGGTTGGCTGTTGTGAAGGGGTTTCTCTTCACCATGGAAATTATTCTGCGATCATCCACCACTGTTGACTTCTGTTGGTGTCCAGGTCTTTTTGCATTGAGTTCACCAGTGCTTTCTTTCTTTCTCAGGATGTACCAAACTGTAGATTTTGCCACTCCTAATATTGTAGCAATTTCTTGGATGGGTTTTTTCTGTTTTCGCAGCTTAAAGATGACTTGTTTCACCTGCATGGAGAGCTCCTTTGACCACATGCTTTCTTCACAGCAAAATCTTCCAAATGCAACCACCACACCTCAAATCAACTCCAGGCCTTTTATCTGCTTTATTGAGAATGACATAACGAAGGAATTGCCCACACCTGCCCATGAAATAGCCTTTGAGTCAACTGTCCAATTACTTTTGGTCCCTTTAAAAACAGGGTGGCACATGTTAAGGAGCTGAAACTCCTAAACCCTTCATCCAATTTTAATGTGGATACCCTCAAATGAAAGCTGAAAGTCTGGACTTTATGTCCATTATATAACTATAACTTGAATATATTTCAGTAAACAGGTAAAAAAACAAAATTTGTGTCAGTGTCCAAATATATATGGACCTAACTGTATTTTGTGGACATTCCACAACACCAAATGTAACCATAAGCACAAAGTATGATTTGCTCAACAGTTTACATGCACAATATTCTAGATTTTAGCTCATCTGGCCACAGGCCAGGCAGGATGAGCTTATGCGATCACGCATCGTCTGTCCGTCGTCGGTCCACAATTTACAAAAATTGCTACTCCTCCTACAGGATTGATCAGATTTCGATCAAACTCGCATACAATGTTCCCCAGGTGGGTGTGCATAAAAGTTGTCAAGACGGTGGCATGCCCTGTCGTATTTACGATTTTATGGGAGTCTGAAATTTTTGGGTGACTCGTCACACCAAACACTACTGGCAGATTCCACAGAAAGTGTTCATCAGATGAGTTTTCTTGAAAAGCCTACAAAAAAATGTCTAGTCCTCTGTATTTCAAAGAAAATGTCCCAGATAAATAGAATATAAATTTACCTAGCAGCTAAAGTATACTTCTTGGGTTTTTTTTATTTTGTATGTTTTTCAATAAACATGATTTTATTCCCAAAAATGTATCCTACATGGATGGAAAATAGTCCCACTAGCCCAATGCAATGCATTATTCAATTTGCGAACGTTTCATGGATTCTGTCCACCATCGTAACGTTTGTAACTGACCCCGGAATGTCAGAACTGTGGGGTTGTTTTAGGAAACAAATGTTGCAGTTATGCACCAGTTATTCTATAGTTCTTCTTTTGGAAATATTTTTAATTATTGTGAATATTTTTCACATTGCAATAGGCCAATTTGGCAAGCGAATGTCAATTCTGTCCGCGGTGAAGGCCTAACATTCGCCTTTCATTCCGAGGCAAATCTCCATTTTCTAGGCACCTGGAAGAACCGATGACATGTACTGTGCAAGCGCAAGCAGTCGTTTACATCCGGCCCTTCGAGGCATGGACACAAGGGCAGCCAGTTTTTCTACCTAAAAATGTAAGACAATCTGTCCATCATTGTAACATTAGCAAGAAATAACGTAAGCATTGTTCAGCTATGTATTCTGTGATTTCTGTCTAGAAATGCCTGTGAAATTTGGTTTTGCTGCAACCTTCGGTGTCCGAGTTATGAACGTTTAAAGGCCAGCTGGAGCCGTCGATCAAATCGAAACTTAAGTCGCTGAGCAGCACTCGCGTGGTGGCGAATAACGGGCCGAGGCGCCGTCCTACCGGACCATGCCTATGCTGGTTCGAAAGGGATGGGGTAGAGGGAGGTGCCTGTAAAATTTGGCTTCGCTGGGACCTCCGGTGGCTGAGTTATGAACGTTTATAAGTCAGCTGGAGCTGAGGTTTGGGGTTTTTTTTGGTGTTAACAGTAACTCCACTTCCTGACACTGACTGGACAATTTCGAGCAGCCAATTAGCCTAACTGCACGTCTTTGGACTGTGGGGGAAACTGAAGTACTTGGAGGAAACCCACACATACATGGGGAGAACATGCAAACTCCACACAGAATAGCCCCTCATCAGCCATGAGGTTCGAACCCGGAACCTTCTTGCGGTGAGGTGACAGTGCTAACCACTACACCACCGTGCTGTCCATTAATAGGTCAATATGTCCTTACATATACATGAATCATAAATCAGGATTCCTATGCAAGGTGGAAAGCCCCAGTTCTGGAGATCATCCCTTCTCAGGCCATTCATTCTGTCCACAGACTTCAAGGACATCTGAATATCTGTATATATTTTACTTAACTTTTTCAAATAAAAAGCTCTCCAGGTGCAGAATTGGCTCCAAAAGAAAACAGGAACACCCCAAGAGCAGGAGAAAGGGTTTTTAAGTGGTACTTTTCATTATCCAGCATTCCAAACATTGGTGAAGACCAAAGCATTCACCTGTAAATCTTCCCAATATAGCCAGTAACTGGCCACAGTGTAGGCTACAGTCGTTTCCACAACCTGGACCCAAGAGCAGGACCCAAGAGCACGACCTCAGGCCTGGGTTGGCCTCTAAATGCCACCGCATCCCAAAATTTCAGTTGTTGGACTAAAACCAAAGCCATGCAGCTCTCTGGCATACACACACATTTATCAGCTAATTAATCACCGAACTCAACGTTTCATGACAGGATCACTTCAGCTCTTTAGTTTGACCCAAATCTTAATTCTTTACAGCTGTTTTTATGAAGTATTGTTTCTGTGACTAACTATGGAAACAATGCACATTGCACAACTGTTTATCACTAGACCGTTATCTGACATGAGCCTGTTGGAGGCAAGATCAAACCCAAAGAAGGGAGGAAAAAGGCAACGTTAAAAAAAAGCACAATCAAGTAATATGTTGAATATAGACAGGTTTTATTTTTTCTTAAGAATCCTCAAATAACCTCAGATTTCTCAAAACAAGCCATTTCTGTTAGTGAAATTACACACCTACAGAACAAAACACGGGTGGCACGGTGGTGTAGTGGTTAGCGCTGTCGCCTCACAGCAAGAAGGTCCGGGTTTGAGCCCCGTGGCCGGCAAGGGCCTTTCTGTGCGGAGTTTGCATGTTCTCCCCGTGTCCGCGTGGGTTTCCCCCAGGTGCTCCGGTTTCCCCCACAGTCCAAAGACATGCAGGTTAGGTTAACTGGTGACTCAAAATTGACCGTAGGTGTGAATGTGAGTGTGAATGGTTGCCTGTGTCTATGTGTCAGCCCTGTGATGACCTGGCAACTTGTCCAGGGTTTACCCCGCCTTTCGCCCGTAGTCAGCTGGGATAGGCTCCAGCTTGCCTGCGACCCTGTAGAACAGGATAAAGCCCCCCTGTACATCAACGGTGAAAGCGTGGAGCGAATGGAGTCCTTCAAATTCCTTGGGGTCCACATCTCTGCTGACCTCTCCTGGGCAGCCAACACCACCGCACTGGTTAAAAAGGCGCAGCAGAGACTATACTTCCTGAGTGCGCTCAGGAAGGAGCAACTTGACACGAACCTGCTGGTGACCTTCTACCGGTCAGCCATTGAGAGCCTGCTGACCTATGCTGTGTCAGTGTGGCACTCAAGCTGCACAGAAGTGGACAGAAAAAGACTGCAGAGGGTGACTAACACAGCACAAAAGATCATCGGCTGCCCTCTACCTCCCTTGTCCACCATTTACAACTCCCGGTGCCTAGGCAGGGCAAAGAGCATCATAAAAGACTATACACACCCTGGCTTCCACCTCTTCGACCTGTTGCCCTCTGGCAGGTGCTACAGGGCCATACCAGCCAAAACAAACAGACTCAGGGACAGTTTCTTTCCAAGAGCTGTCACAATACTCAACTCAAGTTTGCACTGAGGAATTGTCATGCTTGAACACCACTGACAAGGTAACCATCACCACAATGCTGCTAACCACTTGAACTCAAACCTAGTCTCTCCTTGTCAGACTGTAAACTGTCATATTTGCACTGTAAATGTCATAAGACTGTCATATTGCACTATCATATCAAGTTAGTTCATCTGTTCTTAGACATCCTCTTCCTTTGTCATTTTAAGTACTGTAAACTGTCATATTTGCACTGTTAATATCATAGCTATCTGTCTTATTGCACTATCATACCAAGTCAGATCATCTGTTTTTTAGTTGCCTACATACTGAAAATAGGCGTCTGTACATGCCAATGCTACCTCTATCACTTGATGCAGCTAGTCACTTTATTCTCAACCCTGTTACTGCTATGCACCTGTGTTCCTTCAGGGACTTGCACAAGTTTATGTATAGTTTATGTATAGTTGTCAGTAGTTTTTTTTTTAGTAGTAGTTTTATATTAGTTTTATTGTACATATTTTCCTATGTTTATTTTAGTACGTGTGTGTGCACTTTTTGGTGAAGCTTTAAATCTCATTGTACTTGTATAATGACAATAAAGGCTTTCTATTCTATTCTAGAGATAATGAGATAGAACAAGACACTTAAATTCAAAATTAGGATAAGTGTCTATCAAGAGTCTTAATCTTATATTGGTTGTTTAACATAACAGAAAGATGGCATAACATTCCTGTCTTGTGCTGTTACAGGAAAAAAATAAACTAGATAGAGACTGGGACTAAAGTCACGGTAATTTGCACTAGCTGTTACAGACTGGGATGTCTGGTCACTGTACCCTATTGATCCGGAACGGTAAGAGACAGAGAATGACGCTTAGAGAGGAAAAGTTGTGCCTTGCTGCCCTGAACAAAATTTAAAAAATCATGAAAATGTAGTTATAAATGATAGTTATAATGATTCCGGATCAGCGAGCCAGATCAGCACCAAAAGTCACAGCAACGCAAGTCAGCCCAGAGGTATTCTTCATGTGAAATTTGGTGATGATTGGTTGAAAACCGAGGGAGAAACAGTGTCCTAAAAAACGTTAGTAGAATAATAAAGTACAAAAGATCCTGAGTGAGAGCAACAATTTGCACCAGCGCTGCTAACGCAAATAAATGACAAAGTTAATTATTTTCCTCCACTGCCACCATCACCATATCCGTGAGTGTTTTATTCCTCATACTACAGTGACTTTCCAATAAATATATATATTTATCTGTTAAATAAATTACATTTTTCACAATAACTTTTTATTCATTTATAGTCACGCTTAATGCTGTGGAATGTCCATGAAACAAGTTCGCTTCTGTTATTACTTACGTTATAGCAGCTATAAACGGCCTTTCCCTTTCCCTCACACACACACACACACACACACACACACACACACACACACAAACCTCTAAAAAATAAACTGCTCTGTCCTTCCCCATGTCTGAAAACTTTAATTTAGAAAGCACTGATAGTGCAGACTTCTTCAAAACAAGTCTGCCTCACAGTCAGGTCAAAACATATCTTATCTGGAAAGCAGAAAACGGGAAGTGCATACACTTGCATGGCCACAGAGATGACTGTTATCGCCTGCATATGGAGGTTTATTCCATTTTTTGCGCAGACTCTGGTCTATCTGTTCTAGCCATGCTGGACAGGAAGCGAGCTAAATAAAAGTTACCCAAGACTCCTCAACTTCGTCACCCTTCCAGGGCCACTGGGAGAGCAAAAATAAACAGTAAGCACTCCTGGGTCCACAAAACAGGCTGGGAAAAAGGACTCAAAGCTGAGTACGGGCTCTAAGTAGAGATTAGGCAAAGCCTCTATTAGCTGGGGATTCCAGGTCCAGTGTGTTTATTTTAAGGCCTCGCATCGCTGCGAACAGGATCTTCACAGGAATAGACACAGGGCTAGGCTAAGGCTGGCAGAACAAGTCACGCCATGAATATGCATAAGAAGAATCTCCAGTCTCCAAGAACTAGTGTACACTCACTCACCCTGGAGTGTTTGAGAGCTTTATAAAGCAGATGGTTCTGCACGAACAGACGAGGCTTTGTCTTGCCAGCGTATACAGTTTATATACACTACACAGATCCAGTTCTGGCAACGTGCTAAAAGGACCAGCCTGAATTCAGGATATTTAAAAGGTAAATAGGCACCTGGGTTTAACCGTGCTCTGTTATTAGTCCAAACACCTGTGGTCGGGTGACACTGGCCTCTTTCAGTCGCACTCCATCCTTAACTCAGCTGTCAGCCAAGTTTTCAACCATGATTTCTCAACCACAGGGCAAACTGAACATTGGCATGCCATACCACAACACTGACTATTTATGATACAAGCAAAACGGAAATCTGTCTGTTAAGACAGATCCATAAACAGACTTGATTGACCCCATCTGGACTTTTTAAGATATTACATCCACCCTACCAGCATGACAGTGTGAACGTAGAGGCTAGGAGGGCAAAACACTCAGAAACTGAAAGAACAGCACCACACTTAAGAAGGTCTCAGACTGTATGAAATCAGGGTTCTCCAGAAAATCTGAAGTAGCTGGCAAATGCTAATGCGCTAATGCTAAAGGATGTGGGGGCATGCCCCCCCCAGTAAATTGTGAAATTTACATGCCTTCTGGTGCATTCTCAGCTAATGAATTAATAAACATCTTATCATCTCTAGCCGCTTTATCCTGTTCTACAGGGTCGCAGGCAAGCTGGAGCCTACCCCAGCTGACTACGGGCGAAAGGCAGGGTACACCCTGGACAAGTCGCCAGGTCATCACAGGGCTGACACATAGACACAGACAACCATTCACACTCACATTCACACCTACGGTCAATTTAGAGTTGCCAGTTAACCTAACCTGCGTGTCTTTGGACTGGGGGGGGAACCGGAGCACCCGAAGGAAACCCACGCGGACACGGGGAGAACATGCAAACTCCGCACAGAAAGGCCCTCGCCAGCCACGGGGCTCGAACCCGGACCTTCTTGCTGTGAGGCGACAGCGCTAACCACGACACCACCGTGCCACCCCTAAATTACTAAACATTTCCCTGTAAAATGCTTGCAAAATATGCATGAAATTTCCCTCCAGATGTGTGTGTGCTTGGCTTTCTCAGTGACCATCTGTAGTACGCTGCCTGGCTCTGTAACATAACTACATACGTTACAGCGTGGTCAAGTGGTCCGGCTCAGCCAATCAGAGCACGAGAATTGATCAACAAATGTGGTGTTGCTTCCGGTCATGACCTGAATCAAAGACAATTTCGTGGTGGAATAATTGGATTTGCAGCAAATTATGGGCAGCAGAGACAAAAAAAATAAAAATAAAAAAAAAATAAATAAAAAAAACGCTTGAACGTTGAAAGGCAGGTTTTTATTCTTTTCTGGGATCAAGTAGCTGGCGCAGACCGTCTGTGCAGGCAGAGAAAACTGCCGGTCGCCAGCACTTGTGGACATCTCTGGAAATACAAAATTTCACCTGTTAAAGCACATAATGTTTAAGCCCACTTGCAGTTCTCATTATTTGAGCAGATATACGTGAAAACCAAATCAAGCTTTCCAGAAACCTGAAATGATCTGCACACTTGAGGTCCATCACTAATCCAACATCCATGGAGCTCATCAAAGCCTTCAGAGACATCTGATAACTAAGAGCCAAGAATGCTCGCTTTGGAGTGAGTGGTTCTGGCTCAGGCAGCAAGAGTCATAAATCCCTCTTTTTTTTCTTTCTTCCTGCAAGTACCCACCATTCCATACTCGGTGCTTCTTTTTCTGCAATGAAATTTACTTCTCAGCTTGCCTTTTCTTACCACTCAGAGATTCCTCAGTAATTGCAAGACTCGCTCTCAAAGCACCAGTGCAAAGCCAAGGGTGAAATCTTCCAGAAAGCCAGGAGAGCACAGAGAACGGGTCTCCTGGGAGGCAGCTGGACTTATCCAACACTGGCTGCCAGAATTAATGAGGCTCGAGTGTCCCAGTGAATCAGAGAACTGGTATCCACCACATGGGACCAGACCAAGCAGAAAGACTTACCCTTTACACAGGATGTACATATATGGACATTTTTGAAAATGTAGCTGTTTTCATACCTCAGTGTTTTTTTTTTCCTAAAATAATTCAGAATAACATTAAGAAGAAACCTCTCTTTGTCACATGCACACTTCAAGCACAGTGAAATTCATCCTCTGCATTTAACCCATCTGAAGCAGTGAACACACGTGCACGCACACACCCAGAGCAGTGGGCAGCCACACTAGAGTGCCCAGGGAGCAGTCAGGGGTTAGGTACCCTGCTCAAGGGCACTTCAGCCCAAGGCCGCCCCATGTTTGGACTTTGGGGGAAACTGGAGCACCCGGAGGAAACCCACACAGACACGGGGAGAACATGCAAACTCCACACAGAAAGGCCCTCGCCGGCTGCTGGGTTCGAACCCGGAACCTTCTTGCTGTGAGGCAACAGTGCTAACCACTACACCACCATGCTGCCCCAAAGAGCTGTGTATTGAGGGACAAAGGGGGGGGGGGGGGGGGGGACTTCTTTGCAAATATATCTGTATATGAATGTAGATTAAGCTACCGGTACAGTGGGGCAAAAAAGTATTTAGTCAGCCACCAATTGTGCAAGTTCTCCCACTTAAAAAGATGAGAGAGGCCTGTAATTTTCATCATAGGTACACTTCAACTAAGAGACAGAATGGGGGGAAAGAATCCAGGAAATCACATTGTAGGATTTTAATGAATTAACTGGTAAATTCCTCGGTAAAATAAGTATTTGGTCACCTACAAACAAGCAAGATTTCTGGCTCTCACAGACCTGTAACAACTTCTTTAAGAGGCTCCTCTGTCCTCCACTCGTTACCTGTATTAATGGCACCTGTTTGAACTCGTTATCAGTATAAAAGACACCTGTCCACAACCTCAAACAGTCACACTCCAAACTCCACTATGGCCAAGAACAAAGAGCTGTCAAAGGACACCAGAAACAAAATTGTAGACCTGCACCAGGCTGGGAAGACGGAATCTGCAATAGGTAAGCAGCTTGCTGTGAAGAAATCAACTGTGGGAGCAATTATTAGAAAATGGAAGCCATACAAGACCACTGATAATCTCCCTCGATCTGGGGCTCCACGCAAGATCTCACCCCGTGGGGTCAAAATGATCACAAGAACAGTGAGCAAAAATCCCAGAACCACACAGGGGGACCTAGTGAATGACCTGCAGAGAGCTGGGACCAAAGTAACAAAGGCTACCATCAGTAACACACTACGCCACCAGGGACTCAAATCCTGCAGTGCCAGACGTGTCCCCCTGCTTAAGCCAGTACATGTCCAGGCCCATCTGAAGTTTGCTAGAGAGCATTTGGATGATCCAGAAGAGGATTGGGAGAATGTCATATGGTCAGATGAAACCAAAATAGAGCTTTTTGGTAAAAACTCAACTTGTTGTGTTTGAAGGAGAAAGAATGCTGAGTTGCATCCAAAGAACACCATACCTACTGTGAAGCATGGGGGTGGAAACATTATGCTTTGGGGCTGTTTTTCTGCAGAGGGACCAGGACGACTGATCTGTGTAAAGGAAAGAATGAATGGGGCCATGTATCGTGAGATTTTGAGTGAAAACCTCCTTCCATCAGCAAGGGCACTGAAGATGAAACATGGCTGGGTCTTTCAGCATGACAATGATCCCAAACACACCCCCTGGGCAACGAAGGAGTGGCTTCGTAAGAAGCATTTCAAGGTCCTGGAGTGGCCTAGCCAGTCTCCAGATCTCAACCCCATAGAAAAGCTTTGGAGGGAGTTGAAAGTCCGTGTTGTCCAGCGACAGCCCCAAAACATCACTGCTCTAGAGGAGATCTGCATGGAGGAATGGGCCAAAATACCAGCAACACTGAAAACCTTGTGAAGACTTCCAGAAAACGTTTGACCTCTGTCATTGCCAACAAAGGGTATACAGTATAACAAAGTATTGAGATGAACTGTTGTTATTGACCAAATACTTATTTTCCACCATAATTTGCAAATAAATTCTTTAAAAATCAGACCGACAATGTGATTTTCTGGATTTTTTTTTTCTCATTTTGTCTCTCATAGTTGAGGTATACCTATGATGAAAATTACAGGCCTCTCATCTTTTTAAGTGGGAGAACTTGCACAATTGGTGACTGACAATGCTTTTTTGCCCCACTGTATTTAGGTAACATTCTTTCATTCAATCGGTAGATCCGGAGCCCATTCCTTCCACCCTATTCAGGAATACCTCCAAATATAAGTACATCTCAGGACATCATGCCTTTACACCCAGGAGCAATTTAGCAAAACCAATCCACCCCCAGACATGTTTTGAAGAGGTAGGAGGAAACCGAAGTTCCTCGAGGAAACCCATGTGACAAAGTAACCAGAGCTTTAGGTCAAACCAGGAATCCAAAAACAATACAAATGATCTGGGGCAAATCGAGATACGGTGGACATCCACACAAGATACTCTAGTGGTTTATTTTATATGCAAATTGCCTCTTTCTGCAAGTGGCATAGATTTCTGACTTGACAGAAAGGAAGCACAGATCGTCTCGTTCCCGATATTTGCTCTGAAGATTCTGAGTCAAGAACCATTTGCAACCAGGCCCAAACCAAAATCTGGGTTATAAATTCTGCCAACGTCTGCATGCACAGAACTGCACCGTGGAAAAAAACAAAACAACCCAATAGAGGTTTCAGAGACAGGCTGTGATCATTCGCATCAAGCAATTAAAAACATGACACATGGCAATATGGCACTTTACTCAACAATCAGTAAAGGTGAAAGTACAGGTGATGCTGGAGAAAATGTTTCAAAACAAACGACTTGCAACAACACAAAATTAAAACCAGAAGGAAATCAAATACTAACATACAAATGACAAGAACATGGTGACATTTTAATAATGAACATGATGTACGAGTCCGTTCAGCAGCTCAGGGATGATCAATCAGGGCTTTTTTGGGGGGGAGGGGATCAAGACAGAATAAATAAATATATGGAAGCCCATCTCTGCCACTTGGGGAAAAAAATGAAGTCATAAAGTACGTCATTATAATGAGAAAATCTCAACTATGAAATCATAAAATCACATCATAATGACGACTACCTATTTCATAAGAACATTTTCTCCAAATTATGACTGAATATCTCGTTATGATGAGATAGTAAGTCCCAATCATGAGATGCATCATGTTTACGAGACAGCAAGTCTCAATCGCAGGACGCTTCATATTTACGAGACAGCAAGTCTCAATCGCGGGACGCTTCATATTTACGAGACAGCAAGTCTCAATCGCGGGACGCTTCATATTTACGAGACAGCAAGTCTCAATCGCGGGACGCTTCATATTTACGAGACAGCAAGTCTCAATCGCGGGACGCTTCATATTTACGAGACAGCAAGTCTCAATCGCGGGACGCTTCATATTTACGAGACAGCAAGTCTCAATCGCGGGACGCTTCATATTTACGAGACAGCAAGTCTCAATCGCGGGACGCTTCATATTTACGAGACAGCAAGTCTCAATCGCGGGACGCTTCATATTTACGAGACAGCAAGTCTCAATCGCGGGACGCTTCATATTTACGAGACAGCAAGTCTCAATCGCGGGACGCTTCATATTTACGAGACAGCAAGTCTCAATCGCGGGACGCTTCATATTAACGAGACAGCAAGTCTCAATCGCGGGACGCTTCATATTAACGAGACAGCAAGTCTCAATCGCGGGACGCTTCATATTAACGAGACAGCAAGTCACAATCGCGAGACGCTTCATATTTACGAGACAGCAAGTCACAATCACGAGACGCTTCATATTTACGAGACAGCAAGTCACAATCACGAGACGCTTCATATTTACGAGACAGTCACAATTATGAGACGCATGACATTTACGAGACTGCAAGTCCCAATTATGAGATGCGTCGTATTTATGAGACAGCAAGTCATAATCAAAGGACACATCCCAATCACGCGGCGCGTCTTACTTACGAGACGGCAAGTCCTCGTCACGAGGCGCGTCTTACTTACGAGACGGCAAGTCACAATCACGAGACATGTCATATTTATGAGACAGTCACAATTATGAGACGCATGACATTTACGAGACTGCAAGTCCCAATTATGAGATGCGTCGTATTTATGAGACAGCAAGTCATAATCAAAGGACACATCCCAATCACGCGGCGCGTCTTACTTACGAGACGGCAAGTCCTCGTCACGAGGCGCGTCTTACTTACGAGACGTCAAGTCCTCGTCACGAGGCGCGTCTTACTTATAAGCTAGTAATTTCGAATCAAGTCATATTTACGAGACGGCAAGTAAATTATGAGACGTCATATTTCTGAGACAGCAAGTCACAATTATGAAACATGTCACATTTACGAGGCGGCTAGTCACCATTACGAGACGCGTTATGTTTACGAGATAGCAAGTCACAATTACAAGATGTGTCATATTTACGAGACAACAAGTCCTAAATCACGAGATGAGTCATATTTATGAGATAGGAAGTCACAATGGGCGGCACGGTGGTGTAGTGGTTAGCGCTGCCACCTCACAGCAAGACGGTCCAGGTTCGAGCCCCGTGGCCGGCGAGGGCCTTTCTGTGCGGAGTTTGCATGTTCTCCCCATGTCCGCGTGGGTTTCCTCTGGGTGCTCCGGTTTCCCCCACAGTCCAAAGACATGCAGGTTAGGTTAACTGGTGACTCTAAATTAACCGTGAGTGGCTAGAGATCATGAGATGAGGAAGTCACAATTTCGAAACAAGTTATATTTACGAGACAGCAAGTCACAATTATGAGATGCATTCTCATTATTATGGTAGTGGAAAAGGACTTCCATATAAGTATGTATTTCTGAGCATCTACAGAAAGTTTTTTTGCTCCATTGAGTTTAACCTCCAAGCCAAAAGGTTAAGATGAGAATTTCTGATTTTTCATTTTAACTTTGGCTTGAGGCAAATCAACTTACTTTTAATGATACGCTCAGTGGTCGACTGTTTTTCTTTCGGTTCTTTGGTCGACATCTTCGCTTGTTTGTATTTTCTGCAGATTTAGCTAATTATGCTAATTAATTTTCCCACAGAGTGAAGTGAAGAGTGCTCGGTTATCCAGCTGTCCCCTTTACACTTCGACTGTCAAAAAAAAAAGTAAAAATAAAAACGTGCTGATGAGATGGTTATTAATCAGCAAAACGTCCAAGTCGGGAACACCCGTGACAGGAGCATGGTCATTAATTAGAGCACAGATTAATTAGCAGTCTAATTGCTATAGTAACCAGTTGAGGGAAATCTAACGGCACCGGAAGCCGGCTCTTGTCCCGAGATGTCATTAATGCAGTCTGTAAGACAGCAGCGTTATTTTATGTTAAACTCCAGCTTCAGGATGATCAGGGCTCAGTCTTCAGCCTTAATCCGATTTTCCACTTTTTTTCCTTCCCAGTCAGAACGCAAACTCGCGCAGAAACTCCTCTGTCTGTCTGTCTGTCTGTCTGTCTGTCTCTCTCTCCACCGCCGGTTTAATGTTTCTCACACGGCGAGGGTCAATAAACAGCGGGTCCACATCCACCCTCCCACTCCACTCGGCGCTGACCATGTGCTGTAGCTGCAGCTCGTCCCTCTCAGATTAAAACCGTTTATCTCTCTTCGAGATTTCCTCCAACATGGCGGAGTCGGCGTTCCTGACGTCATGACGTCACAATGACGCGTCAACATTCAGTGAATCCGGTGAGTTAGCCGAGAGCTAATACTGTCTCCAGGCCGCCGGGCTCCAAACGGCTTCCTACTGACTACACAAGTGCACTACTTAGAACACAATATCACAGCCTCGTGCACCCTACATAGTGGACTTTACATGTGAACCGTTTGTTTTTTCATTTTCGCCTCAGCCACACACAGTCCTGAGGTAAATTACTAGCAGAAGCGGTTCGGTTTGTCTTTGGGGCTTTTTCTCTCTCTCTCTCAGTATTTTATTATCTCGAATTTCTTTAAAAAATAATTTTCATAACTTCTGTATCCTGGAAAAAAAAGTTTGCGTATAATTATAAAAGTACAATATAATTTTCTGTAATTTTCACACACATCACTGTCACTGAGTTAGCTTTAACTGAGTAAGCACTTCTAATTTCTACATTAATCACAGCCTAAATAGGACATTATGTGTAAAACCCCGATTCCAAAAAAGTTGGGACAAATTGTAAATAAAAACGGAATGCAATGATGTGGAAGTTTCAAAATTCCATATTTTATTCAGAATAGAACAATCAAATGTTTAAACTGAGAAAATGTATCATTTAAAGAGAAAAATTAGGTGATTTTAAATTTCATGACAACACCACATCTCAAAAAAGCTGGGACAAGGCCATGTTTACCACTGTGAGACATCCCCTTTTCTCTTTACAACAGTCTGTAAACGTCTGGGGACTGAGGAGACAAGTTGCTCAAGTTTAGGGATAGGAATGTTAACCCATTCTTGTCTAATGTAGGATTCTAGTTGCTCAACTGTCTTAGGTCTTTTTTGTCGTATCTTCCGTTTTATGATGCGCCAAATGTTTTCTATGGGTGAAAGATCTGGACTGCAGGCTGGCCAGTTCAGTACCCGGACCCTTCTTCTGCGCAGCCATGATGCTGTAATTGATGCAGTATGTGGTTTGGCATTGTCATGTTGGAAAATGCAAGGTCTTCCCTGAAAGAGACGTCGTCTGGATGGGAGCATATGTTGCTCTAGAACCTGGATATACCTTTCAGCATTGATGGTGTCTTTCCAGATGTGTAAGCTGCCCATGCCACACGCACTAATGCAACCCCATACCATCAGAGATGCAGGCTTCTGAACTGAGCGCTGATAACAACTTGGGTCGTCCTTCTCCTCTTTAGTCCGAATGACACGGCGTCCCGGATTTCCATAAAGAACTTCAAATTTTGATTCGTCTGACCACAGAACAGTTTTCCACTTTGCCACAGTCCATTTTAAATGAGCCTTGGCCCAGAGAAGACGTCTGCGCTTTTGGATCATGTTTAGATACGGCTTCTTCTTTGAACTATAGAGTTTTAGCTGGCAATGGCGGATGGCACGGTGAATTGTGTTCACAGATAATGTTCTCTGGAAATATTCCTGAGCCCATTTTGTGATTTCCAATACAGAATTATGCCTGTATGTGACGCAGTGCCGTCTAAGGGCCCGAAGATCACTGCCACCCAGTATGGTTTTCCGGCCTTGACCCTTACGCACAGAGATTCTTCCAGAGTCTCTAAATCTTTTGATGATATTATGCACTGTAGATGATGATATGTTCAAACTCTTTGCAATTTTACACTGTTGAACTCCTTTCTGATATTGCTCCACTATTTGTTGGTGCAGAATTAGGGGGATTGGTGATCCTCTTCCCATCTTTACTTCTGAGAGCCGCTACCACTCCAAAATGCTCTTTTTATACCCAGTCATGTTAATGACCTATTGCCAATTGACCTAATGAGTTGCAATTTGGTCCTCCAGCTGTTCCTTTTTTGTACCTTTAACTTTTCCAGCCTCTTATTGCCCCGTCCCAACTTTTTTGAGATGTGTTGCTGTCATGAAATTTCAAATGAGCCAATATTTGGCATGAAATTTCAAAATGTCTCACTTTCGACATTTGATATGTTGTCTATGTTCTATTGTGAATACAATATCAGTTTTTGAGATTTGTAAATTATTGCATTCCGTTTTTGTTTACAATTTGTACTTTGTCCCAACTTTTTTGGAATCGGGGTTGTAGTAAGTAAGCCTGCGCATGCGCACACGGACTTCCTCTGTCTGCTTGACTGCCCGAAGGGAGCGATTTCATGCACATTATTTACTTTAATCCTCTCAAATTAAATAACTTCCCAGCCACAGAATGACCTGATATTTTGTGAGATATTACAGAAATAAACATCACTATGACCAAAGTTCAGAGGGAACTAAATTTCACCGATTTTATGAAATCGAAAGGCCGTCTCGCTTTAAACAACATACTTCTATATTAATGATGTTAATAATAGCCTAAATGACTATGTATGTTTAAATGAAGTTTACTTCTTACAGTATTATATGTATGTATTTATTTTACATATTTAACAGAGTGAGCTAGTTGGATTTTTTTTTTTTTTACTTCAGACTCAGGCAGTATTGAGGTAAGTCACTAGCAGTAAGGATTTTCTGTTAAAATCATTTTATTGTTCAACATTTTGTAAGAATTTTTTTTATAAAACCACTTTCAGTAGTAGTACATTTGTCAAAAGGTTTTTTTTCCATTGTTCCTTTGTCTTTTCCTGAAGTCTCCATACATATTTAGTTCACTTTTATATTTCAGTGGTCACTTGACTCCTAATTTGTATCTAAACACCTTAAATTTCTATATTACCATGTTAATAATAACCCAAACTCAAACAGTACAACTTATACCATATACATACACAGCTGTACTTTAGCCAAGTACACCGCCTGATCAAGAAAAAAGTTGCACACTAATATTTCATTGGATCACCTTTAGTTTTGATGGTGTTCCTTGTTTCAACATCATGATGCAACGTCTCAACATTTCCATCCAGAGTTGCATTAATTCGTCTCCGAGACCTTCTACGGAATTGATAACAGGAGGGTCGAACCACTCTATGAAGTCTTTTCCAGCACATCCTAAAGACTTTCATGTCTGAAAATGATTCCTCATGCTCCCACCACTCTTTGACAGTTCGAGCTCGAGGAATCCTGGAATATACCTGGGCCATCACCGAAGAAAAAAAAATCCAGTGACCTGGTCATTCAGTAGTTCAGGTCATCAGCTGACTTCATTTTATTGCCCCATAGCGTTCCTGAGTCTCATCCTGACCAAGTGAAGCGATCCCAGATCATAACACTGCCTCCAGAAGCTTGTACAGTGGCCACTATGCATGACGGATGCGTCATTTCATGTTTCCCTTCTTACCCTGACACACCCATCACTCAGGAATACGGTCAATCTGGACTCATCAGACCGCATGACCTTTTTCCGTTGCTCCAGAGTCCAAGTTTTATGCTCTCTAGCAAATTGAAGCCTTTTTACCTGATTAGTCTCACTAACAAGTGGTTTCCTTATGGACATACAGCTGTTAGTTCCAATCCTGTGAGATCTCATCACATTGTGGGTGTGGAAATGCTCTTACTTTCACTATTAAACATAGTTGTGAGTTCTGGTTTTTTTTATTTTTTTTATTTGACTTCAGCCCTGTGATGACCTGGCGACTTGTCCAGGGTGTACCCCGCCTTTCGCCCATAGTCAGCTGGGATAGGCTCCAGTTTGCCTGCGACCCTGTAGAACAGGATAAAGCGGTTAGAGATGATGAGATGAGATTTGACTTCAACTGTTTAAGGGATCTCTGATCATGGTCAGTCAAGATTTTATTCTGACCACATTTCTTCCATGAAGTGAACTGTTCACCATGATCCTACCAGGTTTTAATAATGTGTTGAACAGTTCTGAACCCAGTTCCAATCATTTGACTTCTGAAACACAGTAACATCTTTTCCATGATCATGAGAAATGAAAAGCTACTCACTGCATCAGTTAGGGTTAAAAGAATTGTTGCCAGCTGAAACTGCAGTAATTAAAGACTCTTAATTATTTGCTTATTTAATTCTAAAACAACATTTTTGGCCAGGCAGTGTACATTTAAACTCAGTTTTTCCACAAGTCCTGACCTTTAATCCTAGAAAACATTCCCCGTCGTAGGTCAGTTAGGATCACTACTTTACGGTTCACGTTCTTAAAATGTGAATTCTTAAAACACTTGTTTACCACAAATTTCATAATTTAAGTCTTCACTATTGTTCTACAAATGTAGAAAATACAGAAAAACCTACAAATGAGTAGGTATGTCTAAACTTCTGACTGGTAGGATAGAGTAGGTATACTCTGTTACCACAATGGAATAAAGTGTCCACATGGTGGCGCCACATTTACCCTGGTGAAAAAAAAAATTCCAGCTTGGTCTGACCAAATACCAGTTAACCAAGAACAGGCTGAGCTGATTAAACTGGGAGACAGTCTTTACCAGTTAGTAAGTCCTGGTTGAAAGAAAGTAAACAGCAACTGAATTACTGCTACTACATGGTAGACAAGTTATCTGCAATAACACAGTAAGGCAGTTTGAAAATACAAACATTTGTAATCAAAATACAAACTATTAAATCATGAAAGTGGAAAATATCTTGGCTGGCACAGGTGGTCAAGCAGTTTAAGCAGTGCAGCCTGTTTTGGCAGGTGGTCAGACCAAGCTGCATATTTTAACCTGGGCATTGTTTCCGGCGTGAAAACGGGTCAGGGGTGAAAAAGGTGAGAAGGGTGCGCGAGTGGTGACGTGGCCTCTGGTGTTGTTTTATTTTGTTTGGGGGGGTCCTCCCCCAGAATAAATATTATAGCCTCCTTACTAAGTATACTGTATTGACATTTGCACAAGGACATACAGTACAAATTCAAATACATGTAGTTATAGTGAAATTATGCCCTGGAAAAAAATGTGAATAATAGAATGAAGAAAGTGGAGAGAACACAAGGAATAGTGATCTTTTTTTTTTCCTTTTATTTGCCTGGACCACCAGTGTCTCCATGGCCCGCTTTTGCTGAGTTGCCACATGTTTCAGCCTTGCCCGCTTCTCTCCTTCAGCAGTCTGTTTCTTGGCACTGAAAGTTGCTTGAGAGCCATACTTGCTCTGCTGCTGCTTTTCCTCCTTGTTCACCCTCTGTTGGTGTTTGTATGTGGCTGTTGCAGAGTTAATGTTCTTGCAGTGTTCTGTCCACTTCCCCAAACTTCACGTCCTCCCTTCTAAAGAGCTGCATAGCTGTCTTCCCCCTGGACATCAGCGTGTACTTGACCGTCTGTATTGCATTAAATGTTTCCACATTCATGTTGCCACTCCTTTGATCAATTACATCATTCATCAGACTAAATGAGGACTCGACTCTAGGTCCATGAAAGATGGAGAGGCAACACTTAACCAGTGCACCCAGGGAGGGGTACTTGTCTGGTTTGTCGAAGACATGACCACACCACTCCACAATCCAGCTTCTGGTAGTCTGGTCTGCACTCTGACTCGTGTGCACACTCTGGCCAGCAAGAGAAGAGGCGCAAAATGATGATGCTTGCCCTTCGCAGCGAGATGTACTCGTCGCTATGGCGTCAATATCAAAGCAGGAGGAGGAGGCGCAAACCGGCACGAACTGTCTATGGGTGCGAAGCGACCTCCTTGCCCCTTGGGTCAATATCAACCCCCCCCCCCAATTTTTTTTCTCATCGGATCTACACGATTCACGTAGGTCACCTATTTTGGTTTCAAAACAGCGAATTTCGCCGAAAAGTGAGGGATTTTCATGTATATTGTTTTGAGTGATTGTGATAAAAGTGGCATATGAATTGAAGTTTATTTTTTAAAAAAAAGACGACGATGACGACAGTCAGATCATCAGGACATGTCCAGAGGAAAAGAATTACAAACAGCAGGATGGAGCAACAGGATACCCGATACCATACCAGTCTTTTACTATACTCTTTATTATACTTAAAATAGACATAGGTCAATCTGACAACTTTTATCCATTTCCCAAATGAATAAAACAATCTAATACAATAAAATGATCAGTATATTTTACATGCATGACCAGTCATCTGTACAAAACAGCCATGTTAGATCAAAAATAACCATGTACAAAATACACAAAAACTCACATGCTGGGGAAATGCTGGCTCATTTAAGATTACTGACGAGCCACTGCTTGGCAGCCATGTCAGCGTTTCATTGCAGTCAAGACCACTGAGCAGTCCTTTCCAAGAAAGGCATGTACCGAATAACCTTAAACAACATTACGATAAGTGCTGCTGATAAAAACTTGAGCCACGTTGCTCTAGAGGAGCAGACTGGCACATACTCCCAACTGAAAGCTGAGCTGCTCTCTCCCATCTGTGCAAGTATGATACAGTGGGCTGTTTAACACAATTCACATTTCAGACCACTAGGCACTTTAATTCCTGCATTTACTGGGTATCTTAAGGCACAGGTCCCCATGTCTTAGGGCAAGACAGCTAATCTCAGGTCAGGTCTATAGAACCGCAGCTATCAGAACATAAAAGGCGGCCTCTGATCTGGATTAGTAAGTTTCTGCATATACCTCAGGTTTCTGACCATGGTCTTAGAGTACCCCCTGCACATTTTAGTGTTTTCTTGCTCCCAACATTCATTCACCGGGGGTCACCAGTGAACTGGACCCTGGGTGAGAGGCAGGGTAAACTGTGGACAGGTCCCCAATCTATCACAGGGCCAACACAGAGACAGACAGCCATTAATGCTTTGTTCCCAACGCACCTGTTTCACCTCAAGCTAATTAATGGCCCTTCCTAAGTTGAATGAGTGAGTTAAGAGCAGAGAAAGCACTGAAATTTGCAAAGAGGACCAGCGTTAGGAATGTGTGGCATAGATATACAAGTTCAACCCCAAGTTGTGTGACCATGCAGCACCAAATATGATAATCTCAGCATATAGTAAGGACACTTGTAATTATACACATGATAGCATGCAGGAGCAAAATGGACATGCAGAGCCTGTTAAATTTAGACATTTGAGTTACAGATTAGATGTTTGAAGAGACCACAGTGGTGTCCAACCCTGCAGGCATTAGATGGCTGCTGCAAGTTATCCAGTTTCACAGAGGTGGTGTGCATTGGGAAACTGGTAAGGAACCAAAAAAAAAAAAAAAAAAACCCACCACAACTTCACAGGACAAAGAAAAGCCATGTTCACTCACATACTGAACATAGTTTGGTGTTGTGTATTGCCAAGATCAGACCACATGGAAGTGTCAATCCTGGCTACAGAAGGAACACGTCAGAGCAACTGTCAAACTAGGCGAGAAAATACAAAAATTCTAACATGCTAGACTTCGTCAGGGTGTCACGAGGCATCACTGTTCAATTGTGTCTCCTTTCATCATTCCCAATGTTCGTATTTTGGCCCAATGAAATTTATCAGCCATGACAAAATGGTGTCAAAATCAGGCTGAATTTACCACATTAATTCAACCTCAGGAAATGCTTTGTCTGGGTTGAGTTCTTTACATTACTATTCTGCTTAATTTATTAGCAAAATTTGAGCATGTACAAACAAAAATAACATTAGATTTAAAAAAAAAAAATTCTGGTTCACAGCACTGACACAATCTGAAAAAGTGTTCACACGCTTTTCTGATAATCCTCTTGAGATGTAAAGAAATTGATTTAGAAAATGGTTCAACAGTATTTTTAGGAAGCAGTGTAAACATCTCGAAACCGGTGGAAGTTTCTAAAGCAGACATTTCCCCAAGCACGTTTTCCCCCCCACGTGTGTTATCCTTATTAGCGGTCATGAAAGCAAAAACATCAAAAATATACATTTTAAAACCTCTTATAAAATCATTGCTAGTATGGCTGTAAATGAAAGCGGCAAGCTTTATATTTACTGTTTTATGTTTAATATTAATTTTCTAAAATGTAATTGATGTATTCAATTTAGGTTAAAGCAAGCACTTGCGCACCACCTTAATTACCAGGAATCAAAAGTTTGCACAATAATGTTTTCTAAAAATAATTAACATGTCAAAATGTTAGCTTTTCAGTGTTAGTACACAGTAATATAGACAGTGCAAGAAACTCGCATCTCCCACAGTGACTGTGAGCGATTCATCCCAGTTTGCACCCATGCACCATAATTCACCAAATGTGTACTCCCCCCCCCCCCAATGGTGTGCTGGTGTTCCCCCATCACTATGGATCTGCTTTTTTCCGTCCTTCATTCACACAGGACTGCTATTGAACAGAGTAACGAGATGGTTAATCCCACACAATTTGCCACTTGTTGGTGTCCATTCAAACTTGTTTGGCCAACGCATCCCTTTAAGCCTAGCCTTGAACTGAAGGACGCCGTCAATCAGGATCTGCCAGTAGAGGGCTAGGTCTCAAAACATGAAACCAGTCCATGACTCATCACTATGGCAAACACTCCTTCAGACCAATGCATTCCACAGACACCATAATATTCGTAATCATTCCTTATAATCTACCTGGAAACGTACTCCTAATTTCAACTTCATGCAAGCACCAGGACTAGAACTGAACCTACCAAGTCAAACACATCTTTGGCTAAATGTTGGTGCATATAACCTGGGATGTGAAAGGAAAAGAGTGGTTTTACTTCTCATTCAGGCTAGACAGTTCGGTCTGTTTGCATAGGCTTTATCGTAAATGCCATTACCAGTGAGGAATCAAATTTTTCTCGATATGAAATGTCTGATGAGACAGAAGGTGCGAGGTTACATAAAATTGCCAAGATACACAAACACAAAGCTTGACCATATTTTAGACCATCTGCTTTCCACTGGGCCCTTAACACCCTGGAGTTGATAACAGGAAATGTATTTACGCCAAACAACCAAGGAGAAGCACAAAGTCAGGAGTGAGATGCAAGGTAGCCAGACATCTTGTATTAGATCCCAATGCCAGAAGAAGAAAAGTCTAAAGTGCGAATTAAAACAAAAAACAAAAGGTACCATTGCTGACACTACTTTTTAAACTGTAGAACTGTCCAGAGAACCCTCATTTCAAACAGACATCCAGCATGTCCTGACGTGATATTCTCAGGCAGGGAGACCTTCAGAAAGGCACATCTGGAGATCCAGTGCATAGATTGTTCCTTCCCAAGTGGATGAAAGAGTCAGATAATCACTGTAAGATGAAGCCTGGTTGAGGAGCCATCCGAGGGGCAGATCTCTGTGGCACTGGTGGAGTGTATTGTGGCATGCAGAGAGAAGGGTACCCAGGCTGGGGTTGTCGCACTCTGGGTGGGATTGGTGGGTAAGGAGCAGCAGGATAGGCCATCACTGGAGCTGGCGGAGACTGCGCACTGGGATTTTTGATGGGGGGAAGTGGAGGGGCTCGTCTGGGCTGTGGGACTGGGGTACTGTCAGGCTCTCTCTGGAGGGGAGCAGGTGTGGAGACTGGTTCAGTGTGACTAGGGACCTGGGCAACTGCCGGCAATTTCAGCACCAGTTCCTGCAGCTTCTCGATCTTCACCCTCCGCAGGTGAGCCAGTTTGCGCTTGCTCTGGTACTCATCAATAAAGCCATCCAAGGGTACAGCACCATCAAGGAAAGACTCAGCCATGTTCTATTTAAGGAGGGAAGGAAACATCAAGGTCAATATTCAGCACTCGCAATATTGTTATGGACAATTCAAAATTGCCCTTTTGCTATCTGACAAAATTTCATCTGAAGATCTAAGCAACTATTTTCTTTACTGTTTTGGTTAACAATTCTCCTTCTCTGATGCATACAAATTAGATAACTTTTTAAGCTTACTTTTCCACAAAAGAACTAAATCTTTGTTAGCAAACAAACCTTATGAACATGAACCATCACGAATTTTATATCACCATACTACTATCATATCAGCACAAATGGCCATTACAGTGAACACACTTTACATGCAGTAAAGGAAATGTACTTCCTAGGAGAGATTCTTTGTTCCGTGTTTAACAGAACCGGTTTTTGTTCATGGTCATGTTATCTAGGCTATTAATCTCTCTGGCCTTAAGAAGAATCTCCTGGCTGAAACAATGCCAAGGACTTGAGGGTACCATGACCGTTACACATCCAACCTTTAAACCGTGAGAAAACAAGAATTAGGACCTGTGCTGAACACCCACAAGGCTCATGCAGTAAAGTGGGTGGAAGTGGTTACCTCAGTTTCTTCCTCAATTTTGGCTCCTTCTGCCTGCAACAATGCAAGCAATGTGTCCAAGGATGTGGCACCAGACTTGTGGTCTGTGAGCAGAAAAAATAAACCCAAATGATATTTCCCATCAACAAGGAGAGCATACAAATTAGCTGTTATGGAGCATAATGGAATGTTCAAGACCCTGAAATCTAGTCTGTCTGGATTTCAGGACCAGGATGATGCTTATGTGATTTCAGCATGTACTGTGCGAGATTTGTGCTGTTCAAGTTGTCTGATCAAGCCTGAGGCACAGTAAAAGACCAGCAACAAAGCCTAACTTGATGCACAGATTTCTGTGTAGACAGGTATGTCTACAAATCACAGGTCAATTTTACAACAGAGTTTCAGATGCACATCTGCAGAGCCCTTTATGCAACAAAAGGCCCAAGGGCTTTAAATAAATAAAATAGCACTTCAGTATTAAAATGATACTGAATCAGTGTCCTTGTTCATCCATAAATTAGAAGTTTGAAATCCTGGTATTCTTGTTCAATTAAGCCAGAAAGTGGTATAATGGTCTACAACCTCCCGTTGTTCTTCCCGTGTCACCCCTCTGCCTGCCAACCTGCACTGGCTACCTGTTGCAGCTCACATTAAGACATTGGTGCTAGTTTACCAGACTGTTAAAGAGTTAGAGCCAGCATACCTCCAGAGTCTGATCCGCTCCTACACACCAGCCAAGCCCCTACACTCCGCTACTACTGCTCGCCTGGCCCCTCCTCCTCTCCGCTCCTGCCCAGCCTGCTCATGACTGCTGTCTGTCCTGGTTCCCTGTTGGTGGAATGACCTTCCCACTGAGGTCAGAACTGCTGACTCCCTGACCACCTTCAAGTGCAGACTGAACACTCCCCTCTTCAGGCCACACCTCTCCCCTTCTTCCCTGCCCACGGTCATTGCATATCGGTCTAGACCAACCCAGGCTGTGTACCATCTAGCCTGGAGTTAGCCATCCGAGTTCTCCATTTAGTTGTACTTTGCTGGTTTGTTTCCTTGGGTGTTTGCTGAGTATTGGTACTTCAACAAAATATTACACTAAGTATTGTCACTTGTTCAGTTGTCACTAGAACGCTGTCTACAAGTTCAGCACTTTGTGTACCTGACTTTTGCATTCATTGTACTTCGTTCTGAATGCCATGTAATGTAATGTGATAATGACAATCAAAAAGCATAAGACAATGAATATCTTTGTCTCTTAGGACAACAGAAATAGTGTTGCAGCATAATCATATTGTGGGCAAAATGTGGTACCACATTGTCCTGCAGAAATCTTTAACCTGAAATGCTGAAGTGGACTGACTGAAATCAAATTGGTTTCACATTTTCTGTACACAGCAGAAAAACACAGGTTAGGATGGATGGACCAAGATCATCCTCCTCCTCTGGGCAAACAGAAGAACTCGTGTGAATTTACTTGGATATGCAGGAAGGGATTTCCCACTCCTAGCTGTCCAACTTAGTGGCTCTGACCTTTTGCTAAACAAACATGACCTACTTTTAATGGGTTGATAAACTCCGAGGGGACAAAGAAACAAGTCTTTGAGGTAGATGGAGTTTCCCCCTTTGGATAGAGAAGGGATCATTTAATAACCACAGCAACAGTGAGACTTCTCCTTGGTCTTCAGCAGGTACCGCTATGTGAATAACATACAGCAGGTCAGTGCTTTATTAAACTTGGATTCAGAAAATGTTAAATCCAAGGTGCTTTTTCTACTCAAGAGTATATAAAGATCTGTTAGAAACGTGGTCTACGATCTATGAGGGCAGGATTAAAGTCAAATGACCACTCTTGCTGACTGAAATCAGACCTCAACAGATGAGTCACTCCAGGAAAGGTTCAACTGACAACAGTTCCTATCCTTTTGATTGCTCTCCTACAAGTACACTTGCAGATGACAGGTGTGAAGTGATCGAATGGGGTTAAACATATTTCCTCAGAAAGGCACAGTTTTCAAATGAGAAGACTATTTGCCTGTATCCAAACCACTTTCAGTTTCTGCTCCGCGTGTGAAGTCTGCCGACGAATAAAACATTTACCCAGCTCTTTTTGTAGGATTTCTATAAAAAATTGGCCTACTTCTGCTTAAAACAGCAGGCTAAAGCAGGTGGCGTAATAGTTTGCACTGTTGCCTCACAGCAAGAAGGGTCTGGGTTCGAGCCCAGTGGCTGACCGGGGCCTTTCTGTGTGGAGTTTGCATGTTCTCCCCATGTCTGCGTGGGTTTCCTGTGGGTGCTCCGGTTTCCCCCCATAGTTCAAAAGACATGCAGTGAGGTTAACATGGGATGGCCTTGAGGTGAAGTGCCCAAGAGTGGCGGCATGCACATACGCAGCGGCTTTGCTCTCCTATGATGAGCTAAATTTTTTGTTGTTTATTTGTATCCTCAGTTCTGTCTGACAAATAGGGAGTATCCAGTATTTATCCTCTCATGGATCATAGAATCCGAATCAGAATGCTGATGGCTGCATTGTAGGTGGCTGATAAAAGGAGGTCATAGACACCCACCTCTGTTCAATGATGGTCGTTCCAAGTTGACAAAAATGAACGATCCTCTCTGGCTAAGATGTCTGCCAGTTTTCTGGAAGTCCTCTCATACTCCTGCACCAGTCGAAGGGATCTCATCCCAAAGTGCGTAGAAACATCTCAGTCATCCAGGTACATAGTAATCTGTGGTTGGTTGAAGAGAGCAACTGGATTCTATGATGATCCATGCGAGGATAAATACTGGATACTCCCCATTTGTCAGACAGAACTGAGGATGCCTTTAGGATGAGCGGTGAAATGTTTTCAAGAATCTTCAAGCAAGTCCAGTTGCTCTCTTCAACCAACCACAGATTACTATGTACCTGGATGACTGAGATTTGTCACAGATATGTTTCTACGCACTTTGGGATGAGATCCCTTCGACTGGTGCAGGAGTATGAGAGGACTTCCAGAAAACTGGCAGACATCTTAGCCAGAGAGGATCATTCATTTTTGTCAACTTTGAACGACCATCATTGAACAGAGGTAGGTGTCTGACATCTTTTATCAGCCACCTACAATGCAGCCATCAGCATTCTGATTCGGATTCTATGATGATCCATGAGAGGATAAATACTGGATACTCCCCATTTGTCAGACAGAACTGAGGATGCCTTTAGGATGAGAGGCAAAACGTTTTCAAGAATCTTCAAGCAAGTCCAGTTGCTCTCTTCTACCAACCACAGATTGTTGTACATTTGTGCAGTGACAAAGGCATTCTACAAAAGGCATTAGTAGAATGGGTGACTCAACATAAACATGGGTTCCCTTTTGAGTCTGGTTTCTTCCTCATGCTGTCTTGGAGTTTTTCCCTTGCCACTCTTGCCTCAGGCTTGCTCATTAGGGATAAGTTTATTAATTTGTGTGTTTAAATTCTATATTGTTCTGTAAAGCTGCATTGGGACAATATCTACCTATACTACTAAAGGAAAGCTGGCTGGCTGTCAACCTACCTATGCAAATCGACACAGCTGGACGCACATACTCCATACTTTGCACATGTACTGGTGACGCCCTAGAAAATTTTCGAATTAAAACGTTTTAGTGCTAATCCAACACACTATTCATCTCCCATAGGCTACAAGCTCGCACTAACACACTGCGCACAGCCTCGGTAGGGAATCCCCTCCCTGACTCACCTGACAGTTTCAATTGTCACGGGACCTAGAGCGCTCCGGTAGACTTCCCAATTCGAAGCAGCTGTATGGCCAAACCCTAGGACCAACACAGCCCCTGGGAAGAGCACCATTCAGAGGAAATCAGGTTCACAAGCGATATCTGCCAGTTTATTGCTAAAAGTGCCAAAAAATAAGTTGACTTAACATGGTTTTAATGGGGCGGCATGATGGTGTGGTGGTTAGCACTGTCGCCTCACAGCAAGAAGGTTCTGAGTTCGAGCCCAGCGGCCGGCGAGGGCCTTTCTGTGTGGAGTTTGCATGTTCTCCCCGTGTCTGTGTAGGTTTCCTCTGGGTGCGCCGGTCCCCCCCCCCCAGTCCAAAGACATGCAGGTTAGGCTAATTGGTGGTTCTAAATTGACCATAGGTGTGAATGTGAAATGGTTGTCTATGCATCAGCCCTGCGATGACCTGGCAACTTGTCCAGGGTGTATCTCGCCTGGTTTTACTGTGGCTCTAAACACCACAATCTACTATTTACTTCCTCTTCAAGTGGTGCTCATGGTATTTCACTGAATAGCCATTTTATTATATACGCCAACATTCACCTTTAGATTTATTGGAATCTTGATAAAAATGAGTTTAAAAAAAAAAAACTACCTACTAGTATTTTTAACTCTTGAGGATTTTGGACCCTCTCTATGCAAAACGTTATAAGCACCTTTAGATTCTTGCATTTGTGAATGTGGAACACTGAGCCACTGTGATCCTGCAACCATTTCTTCTTTGATTTGGACGTACATGCATGTTTAGGGTTGTTATCGGGTTGAAAGATCATCTACAGCCAAGTTATAACCACCTGACAAAGGCAACCAGGGCTAAAATATACTGATATTTATAGCAGAACTAACGATGCAGTCAATCTTCGCAAGCTGTACAAGGTAACAGATGAACCTGAGTTGCAGTTGCACTATTGTCAAAGATGCTGTTAGAGAAAAATCAGTCTAATACCTTCTGACGAATCAGAATCTAGCACAGTGTTATAAACATGTTTAATCATTTGATTGTGCCATAGTTATAATGCTGTACACTTCAAATGACAAACTATACAGCAGATTCAAATCCTAAAATGCAATTTATTAATCCCAAGAAGGAGGGGAGAGGGGAAGCACTATTACCCCAAAACAAGTGTAGAAAGAAACCTGGAAAAATGTGACTTTATGCTTAAGCTGAAAACAAAACCATCTTGTATGTGGATCTGTGATTAGAGGCCAGACTTTAATTTAAAAAAAAAAAAGGGGGGGGGGGGGGGGGGGGGGTTCAGATAGGGTTTCAGCAAGCTGTTTGGAGCAAAGCACCTAGCAACAGCTGCGTCACAAGGGTAATGAGCAAGCTTCTTTTTTTCCCCTTCTTTCATTCATAATACACACAGCATACCGGGGTGTGGTGTGGCACTGAATACGACTCCCTGAACTCTAACCTCGAGAGAATCCTGCCTCCGGAGTCAGATTGGCTATCAAACGCCTCCTAATGTGCCATGACTGGGGAACACAAAGGCAGAAAAACCAAGAGGTTTTGCAGTTGTGGTTTCATAGTTCCGAGATCTGAAGCCAGAAGAACCGGTTGGACATTTTATTACTGAAACAGATGGGCTGGGCTGAGCGGAAATGAAAACAGCCTTAAGAAATTGCAACACGTGTAAACATTTGCTTAATTTCTACACTTTAGATTTCACTGATCGAGGAGGAAGAACGTGTTCAATTTCACCTTCCCCAGTTGGTAGCAGTCATATGATAGGGGAAATCTGACTGACAGATGGGAATTGGCCAAAAAGAGTAAATCATCAAATGTACGCTGTTAAAAATACTTATTATATAAGAGCTTTTGGCAGAACTTTAACACTTTCTAAAAATATCACTCAAGCCTTATTCGCAGTGTTAGTTTCTCATCATGGTGTCTCTGGCTTTACAGGAACACATCATGAACGAGTTTCAGACAAGCCCAAATATTTACACAGTGATATAGTCATGTTATTGAATCATTATTTATCGAAAACTATAATTACTTTGTGGCATGTGGGAATATAAAATAAGCCTTTATATCAGCTGTGTAGCTAAACGGCCAATTAGAATAGAGCTCATAAAGCCTCGGTCACAACTGGCCATACGCGCTCCTACGGCCGGTCTACGTGCAAAAAACACAAGAAACACACGGAGGGCGCACGTGTGACGTGCTGATTTTCGAGCCGTAGAAGTTCGTCATGTCAAACAAACTCTACGGGCGCTTACGTTTTTTTTCAGGTTGCAAGACAAAACTTACGGCCAACGTGCGTCTTTCTCCACGAACAAAAAAAAAAAAAAAAGTAGCGATTTGGGAAACGCCAAAAATCGCATGGCCAAAAAAAAATATATATATATTGTACGTCCGGTTGTGGCCTAGGCTTTACCGGGAGTCATTCCCTCACCAGCCACTCTCAAAGGTAGACTGCATTTCAGATTTTAAGTTTAGGTCATAAAAAGACTTTCCTGACACTCTGTTACTTTTGCTTAGTGGACTGAAAGCTACTGAATTCGAAAATCATAGACTTCCAATTTTATTAAAACAGAACAATTAATGAATTTAGGGCCATGTGGCCCTAAATTCTCTGCTATTTTTTCCTGCTTCACCATGACCCGATTCAAGATACTACGTCATAGGTTTTCCCCGTTCACGCAAGGCATTGTGGGATAAAAATTTGAAACATGAGAGAAAGATGGAGGACACGAATTAAATGTGAAAGACTGACTACAGTAACGGAAAGCGAGAAGATACATTGTGAAGGAAAGGAAATGCAGGACTAAATTAATAAATATCGGCGGTCAGCGATCACACCTCGGTGTGATCAGCTGTTCGTTTAGCGACAGAACGATGTAACTGTCAGTGTACGGTCAAAGGTAAACCTGTAGATGGCAGTAATGCAACATGGTAGATGCCAGCTGCTGTAAAACCCAAAAGAAGGTGGTAAGCCTGCGTATGCGCACACAGACTTTCTCGGTCTGCTTGACAGCGCGAAGCAAGCGATTTCATGCACATTATCTGCTCAGGAATCCTCTCAAATTAAATAACTTCCCAGCCACAGAATGGCCTGATATTTTGTGAGATATTACAGAAATAAACATGCATCACTATGACCAAATTTCATGGATTTTATGAACTCGAAAGGTAGTCTCACTTTAAAGCGAAGAAAACAAAAACGCAGCTCATCATTTTACAGAGAAATGATTAGTCAAACTTCTGTTCATTTATCTCCGATTCTTGACACTGGAGACTCTCAGACCATATCAAGGTCTACAATTTTATTCTTTATCAAATAGCACCACAAGTTTCTCATTAATTTGTTTACTGATAGTTTTACATTATGCATAGCGTCTCTGTGAACGAGCTGTTAATATAAAAAGGTATCGTATTAGAACAAGCACATCTGTCAGAGCTGCTAATTACACCAGCTTATTACACCAGCTGAGCTGCTAAGAATGTCATAATGACTCCTGCATTAATTCCAGTGTTAACATCGGATTTAATTTAACGCCCACAGAGAAAGTTTGTCAATGCAGGCTCAGGAGGATTTTTTTTTTTAACTGTTCTCAAATTACACTGTTCATCTGAAATTTAGCCCATTTTAAACCTTGAAAAACTTTAAACCTGTGACAAGCTTCTGGTGATGGGCTTTATTCCATGGTGGTTTACGCAGACGTTTGGACTGGACTACATTTGATGAGAACCTAGATGGAAAAAACAGATGGATGGCACAAGCAAGCAGTGGGGAGATAAACACTGACAGTGGGTGAGTGAGTTAACAAGGACATCGAGCAGGTGAGAGGAAGAATCAAGGGGGGGAAAAACAAATTTAGTTTTGTATCACCACCTAGTGTGGACTTGCGAAGCTGGAAGGCCTCGAATTGTTCCTGGAGGCAGCGGTAGCATTTCGTGAGCTCGTTTTTCTGATGGTCCAATCTGGGCTGCAGTATGAGGTTCTGCTCAGCCAGGCTCCGGTTGCTGGCCAGGATTGTTTCCTTATTCTGCTGCACCCCCTGCACCTACACACACACACACACACACACCAATGTAGTCAATTACCAACAACACAATTCAGCTCAATGCAGCACACAGCAAAAGTGTGTCACTTTTTACATAAATACAGTGTGAAATACAGCCTTCAGTCACGGTGCACTGCCCACCTAATGACAATGGCCAACCGTAATAAAAATTTCAGAGTGACCCAGTGCCAAATAACAAAATGCTAAATTTCCCAGAAATTGAATTTCATTGAGAAATATTGTAATTGGTTACAGATTCACATTCAGTAGAGGTTTGTGTTTTGGTTTTTTTTTTTTTTTTTGGGGGGGGGGGGGCCTGATACTCTATCAAAAGGCTTATACATTGAAAAACTGAGCACCAAATATCTCTGATGAATTTTTAAAAAAGCCCTTTTTTTTTTTTTAGAATTAATTTTACAGCCATGTAAAGCATTTGGTAACTGGGTATTAATCAAACAAGGGTGTATTAGGACCACTGGAGGTAAAAATTAAAAAACACACAGAGCTGGGGGGCTCAGAATTTCCAAGACTAAAGTCGTACATTTACGAGAAAAACAAGAGTGCTCCGAGAACACTGGCAACTCTGCCATAACACTGATAAAATGCGACTCAACTGAACAAAATTGCAATATGCGCATTACCAACATAAAGAATCCTGTCAAGTTTTGTGAAATGCCTCCAAAAGTTGAGGAGTTGATTTCAGAAGGTGAGCACCCTTGCTGGGACGGACATCGCCATGACAATCCCCCTTTGGGCCTTTCAGCCAGCGGGGGATAAAAATTGTGAGGGAAGGTGATTTCAGAAAGCGAGCACACCTTGATGAAATTGCCAAAAGTACAAGTTTGTTAATAATCAAGGGCGTAACTCTGGGAAAAATTTGCCCAAATTAAACAAAACTTCAATATGCGTATAACGGTCATATAACAAAGCCTTTTGCCAAGTTTGGTGAAATTCCTCCAGAAATTGTGAAAGGAGTTGATTTCAGAAGGCTTCATGAAATTGTGAAAGTACAAGGCTGTTAATCAAAGGCTACAACTCTGGTAAAATGCGACCAAATTTAACAAAATAACATGCGTACTACATAGAACACTGCTTTTTGCCAAGTTTGGTGAAATTCCTCCAAAAATTCCGAGAGGAGTTGATTTCAGGAGGTGAGCATGCATGGACAGACGGACATAATCCCCCTTTGGGCCAGCGGGGGAATTAAAATAACTTTAAATAAAAAAAATAAATAAATAAAAAAAACACTCAGGTGATTATAAAGTCAAATTTGGGGGGGGGGGGACTTTCCACCATTTAACTCAAATTCTAAAGGTTAAGAAGTCACAGATTTAGGAATATATAGAGGATATTACACAGTTGTGCGAGGGTACAAAGTTTATCATCTTCAAGTGGCGAACATATTCACAAGTGAGCGATGAGAACGACTGAAAATATTTTTCAACATAAGATAAACCTCATATCTTCGCACCACCGTGTAATGTTCTTTACATTATATGGACACATCCACAAAAAACACCCACACAAGTTAAAAATCAAAAGAATTTTAATTTTGAACCGGTTCGCCATTTTGACAACATGCATCTCATCAGCGGGAAAACACTGGGCGTGGCGTCATCGGAGTGAAACATCAGGAATTATCATCCATACAGGACACTTTCGATTAAATAAAAACGTGTTCTATTCCCTTCTAGTGGGTTTTGTTCATTTGGTTTGATAGCATATCGCTTATCCTACGTGTATCACGTCACTCTACCCAATGGAGAATGAGCATTGAATATGGTTTACGATACTGCATGGTTGTCAAGACATGTCACACGTCAGAGACATAAAACTTCCGCACTAGCGAGCGACTGACAATTTGTAAAAACAAACATGGCTGCCAGGTTTGCTTCATTAAATACGGAAGATTGAGCGAATTTTGAAAGGGAAAGACGCGTTGAACACCCGAAAAGAATGTATATGTATTACAATGGCTTTTTTTTTTTTGTGGTATAGCAGATATATTCCATTCAGCTACTCGTCTTCAACTCATTCAGCATCATGCTAGCTGAATGGAATACACCCGATAGACCACCCAAAAAAAAAAAAAAAGCAGCCAATATCATTTAATTATGTTACTCAGATCCGCGATGTATTTCATATGAAAAATGAGACTTTCAACACGAGAAGATAAACTTAATATCTTCAAGCCAAAATGTGTGATTTCCTTTTTATTATAGCGACACACACACAAAAAAAAAGTCCAAGTTTAATCAAGACAATTCATTCATCGATTTCCCTCACGAGTGACAGAGATTTAGGTCCTCCATGTCCCAGATGGAGCTCGGATGAAAAATATAATCGGCATATTTCCCAGTAAAACCCTCATGTCGACATATCAGTAGGTTTTTTTTTTAATCTATAAATGGCCCAAACATGCCATCGTATAATCACAACATTGCTGAATTGTTCAGATTTGAGATTCAGGAGGTGTTATTTTTCCTAGAACAGATCATTCACCGGAACTTGTATGGTGGATGCTCCACATAACCCACTCCGAATAAATGTTCTTTAACAAAGAAAAAAAGAATGAATGAATGAACGAACCCTTTGTCACTGTTACCAGTGAAACGGACCATCAACCTGTCCTTACAGAGGGGGAACAGGACAGGAAGACAAGGATAAAAGAAACACAGTAGTAACATGAGGAAAGATGAGGGGAACCCCCCCCCATGCTCCTATCAGGAGTACAGTGTGGGAGCATTTAAAAGTCTCCGCACAAGCACACTAACAAGTACACTTTAAAACCTGGGACTTGAGGGGAGGGGAAGAGGTAACCCAGCGCAAGCAAGCAGCCGTCCACTCCTGCAGCCATGCAAACGGCACTGGTCACGCACCTGCTTGTCACACTGGGGGTGAAAAACGGCGACCACGGAAAATTGGGGAAGGAATGCGAAGAATGTGAGAGTGTCTCCCAGCAGTGACCTTCTGGGGGAAATGTTTTCCCAGCAACAGCCTTGATCAAGGCCGGTGCTGTTCAGGGAGCTGAATGTCGATAAGATGGAGATTGTTTGGTCTTTCGAACAGACCAAGTCTTTACACGTCCACACCACTCGTCCATATCTGTCCATTTCGTCCATATCTGTTCAATTCAATTCCATTTGGTCTCCGAAATACTTATTCCTTGCAAAGCCGAAAGCGTCTTCAAGATGACAACCATGTTGTGGTTCAAGTTCTATAGCCACAGTCTGAGTGCCGACAGCTTTGCCCACCGCTTTAATCATATCAGGCAGCTTTATGGGGCTTTGAACAGCTGTCACCGTTGTCTGATTTCCTCGATATACCAGGGCAATGCCTAATCCAATCAGCAAAAGTCTGGTAATCATGGTTCCGAATAGGTAGATATCTCCAATGTCCTCCACAGACGTTCCGGCAGGACAGGTGGGTTCCCCCAAACCCAGAAACTGTCTGTCAATTTCGTTAGGAGACCAGTTTATCATACACTGGAAGTTTTCTGCGAAGAGATGTTTAATGAAGGTGCCACTAGAGTCAGCACTTTAACATTCAGAGAGAAACAGTAACTTTAACATAACAGGTTAGAGATGATCAGGCCTGGAACCTGAACACCAGCTTATTTACTGTGTGGAAGAAATACAGATCACTACTGCAGCAGAGCTCAAGACTGGATTTAACACCTTTACCATTTCAAATATTTGATTGAGAACCTAAATAGATGTGAGCGGATATGATTTACTTAATGTTTTGGTGTCTCTTTTTGGTATATTTTGCAGAACTGAGTCTAATATGTCCATTGATATGTCCAGTGTCACGTTACCGATGACAAGCACCTGTTTATAAATGATACCATTCACCACCTCAGGGTGGACCAGGAGGCCAAACTCTACACATCTGAATCATCAACAAGAGCTGCGTTGTGGTGTGGGTGTTGCCATAAACAAATATTACTTGCTTAACTTTGCATAAGGATACAAAGCAAAGATGAGGCAAAGTGAAACAAGGCAGGAACATCATCTCAGCCACTTCGTATCATAAGTCAAGTTATCAGTGTGTTCTGAAGACGCCATAATGACATGAGACAAAGGAAAGACATCTGTTTTACTGGGGACACAGAAAATGTTAAACGTTCATCAGATTATCCTCAAATACAGTTAAGTCCATATATATTTGGTAGGGCTGTGCCGATAGACGATGCCATCGTCCATCGACGATGGTGGTCATCCATCACGATGGAGAGCCACCATCGTGATACCACGCCCCCTCCTGTCATAAACATGCATATACGGTATCATCTGGGCCTATTTAACCTAAAAAAGTTAGTTTTTTGTTAGTTTAGTTAGTTTTGTTTAATATATAAATATATTATATAACATATATAAATACATAATTATATAAATCATTATAAAGTAATATCCTATTACCGCTTGTTCACGTAGGCTATGGTGCAGGGACGTGCTAGTGAACATAACGTGGTTACACAAATACAGTATGCTACTAATAATAAATTTCGACTTCATTTTTTAGCCTACACTATACTTTTAATGTAAAATTTGTCATGTTGTTCAAACAAATAGCCACTATTAACAGTCGGGAAATATTGCACCTTATCAAACGGCAGTGAAGCGCAGACTTCGGCAGAAGTCAAATAACTAATCTGGTAAATAGGCCTACTTTCAGACTCAAAATGGTCCACTCTAAGCCATAATGTCAAACCAAATGGAAGAATGAAGGTGATTCTGATAACTGTAAAGACAGTTAAAAAAAAACAATATTAATCATGATTTTAAAAGCTGGCGCAATAATTCAAACACTAATAAATTGGAAAAATTAGCGCGTTCAAGTGCGCACTAAAGGCCGAAACGCATCTTCAATTGATATGGTGTAAACAAACAATGAGTAATAGCTTAAGTGTAGTTTCTTCTCATAGTTTGAATACTAGTCTTTCATTGTTAGAGCAGATTAATATCTTGCCGTGATCAGTGAGTGCTCGGGGAGGTTCATTTCCACCTGCGCTTTGCGCAGCTCATTTCTCCGAAGCCAGCTGTGCGCAAACGCAGTGTTGACTGCTCGGCAAACTCCAAACGCTCGGTCTGTACTGGCCCTCTGTTGCGCAAGCGAGTTGGTTATGGCCAGGTTCAAATTGTGCCCAAAACAACTTAACCACGGCCATTTCAATTGCCTGATGGCTGTGACAATATTCGCCCCGTTGTTGCAGGCGATCTTTTTCTCCTCTATTTTCCATTCGGCAAGTGTCTCGCGCAATGCGTCTTCTAAATGGTCCGCTGAATGTGTCTCTGGCATGAAACTCGTCTGCAGGCATTTGGACTGCATTGCCCACTCTCGGTCCACATAATGTACGGTAGCTGACATATAGGGCATCATGTTGCAGCTGGACCACATATCCGTTGTCAAGGCCAAATATTCCACATCACCTAGCGCTTTTTTTTCCTTTACGTGCCAAAGCCTCGGATGAGTATCTAATACTTTTAATAATAATAATAATAATAATAATAAATTTAATAACGTAGTATTAAATTCCCCCCCGCCCACGATATCATCGTCCATCACGATGTTTGCACTGTAAACATCGTCGATGCCAATTAAGGGGACATCGCACAGCCCTAATATTTGGACACCGACACAAATTAGTTTTTTTTTGCCTGTTTACTGAAACATATTCAAGTTATAGTTTATATAATGGACATAGACAAAGTCCAGACTTTCAGCTTTCATTTGAGGGTATCCACATTAAAATTGGATGAAGGGTTTAAGAGTTTCAGCTCCTAACATGTGCCACCCTGTTTTTAAAGGGACCAAAAGTAATTGGACAATTGACTCAAAGGCTATTTCATGGGCAGGTGTGGGCAATTCCTTCGTTATGTCACTCAATTAAGCAGATAAAAGGCCTGGAGTTGATTTGAGGTGTGGTGCTTGCATTTGGAAGATTTTGCTGTGAAGAAAACATGCAGTCAAAGGAGCGCTCCATGCAGGTGAAACAAGCCATCCTTAAGCTGCGAAAACAGAGAAAAAAAAAAAAAACATCCGAGAAATTGCTACAATATTAGGAGTGGCAAAATCTACAGTTTGGTACATCCTGAGAAAGAAAGCAAGCACTGGTGAACTCCAATGCAAAAAGACCTGGACACCCACAGAAGACAGTGGTGGATGATCGCAGAATGAAGAGAAACCCCCTTCACAACAGCCAACCAAGTGAACAACACTCCAGGAGGTAGGCGCATCAATATCCAAATCTACCATAAAGAGAAGACTGCATGAAAGTAAATACAGAGGGTTCACTGCACGGTGCAAGCCACTCATAAGCCTCAAGAATAAGAAGGCTAGATTGGACTTTGCTAAAAAACATCTAAAAAAGCCAGCACAGTTCTGGAAGAACATTCTTTGGACAGATGAAACCAAGATCAACCTCTACCAGAATGATGGAGGGGGGGGGAAAAAAAAAAAAAAAAAAAAAGTATGGCGAAGGTGTGGTACAGCTCATGATCCAAAGCATACCACATCATCTGTAAAACACGGCAAAGGCAGTGTGATGGCTTGGGCATGCATGGCTGCCAGTGGCACTGGGTCACTAGTGTTTATTGACATGACACAGGACAGAAGCAGCTGGATGAATTCTGAGGTATTCGGAGACATACTGTGTGCTCAAATCCAGCCAAACTGATTGGTCGGCGTTTCATAATACAGATGGACAATGACCCAAAACAAAGCCAAAACAACCCAGGAGTTTATTAAAGCAAAGAACTGGAATATTCTTGAATGGCCAAGTCAGTCACCTGATCTCAACCCAATTGAGCATGCATTTCACTTGTTAAAGACTAAACTTCAGACAGAAAGGCCCACAAACAAACAGCAACTGAAAACCGCTGCAGTAAAGGCCTGGCAGAGCATTAAAAAGGAGGAAACACAGCGTCCGGTGATGTCCATGAGTTCAAGACTTCAGGCAATCATTGCCAACAAAGGGTTTTCAACCAAGTATTAGAAATGAACATTTTATTTACAATTATTTAAATTTGTCCAATTACTTTTGAGCCCCTGAAATGAAGGGATTGTGTTTAAAAAATGCTTTAGTTCCTCACATTTTTATGCGATCATTTTGTTCAACCCACTGAATTAAAGCTGAAAGTCTGAACTTCAACTGCATCTGAATTGTTTTGTTCAAAATTCATTGTGGTAACGTACAGAACTAAAATTAGAAAAAAGCGTTCTCTGTCCAAATATTTATGGACCTAACTGTATATCATAAAATTGTGACTACACGTACGCATGTAGCTGTGTAAACACTTGAGAGCCTTTACTTGGACAAAACAAGACTGACCAATGAACAAATCAAATTAAATTGTTAATCCTTCAAATCTTTCCAGGCATCACGTTTAAAATCTGACATTTTTCAAAATCACGATGCCTGCACCATCTACGAAATGGTCCCACATGCAGATCACACAAATGCAGAACTAAATCCAGAAAAACACAGTTGGAGCAACTCGGACCAACAGATATTGACTGGTGCAGGAAACCCAACACAGTTCATCATTTAGTTCATCAGTCTGGATTTCAGTACCGAGTATCAGGCATGTCATCAGTGTAATGAGCAGAACAGGGAAGTGAAACTCCATTGTACTTTTGATACAAGTAGTAAATATACCACAAATCTCCACCCACTCATACCACCAAACGGGAACCAGTTAGTAGATTAAAAAATTTTCACTGTCTTGTGCATGTAAAAATGGGTTCAGTACATGAAATTAACACAAAGATCCAGTAATGGGTTTTGTAAGGGAATTCCAAGTGGGATGAATCTTCAGAAGTGGGTTCTTCTGCTGAAGGATTGGTCACAAATCAAATCTGGTACTCAGGTTCGGACACTTCTGTAATTTTAATATATCGAGTTATAATGTGAATAAAATGTTCTACGTATATTCAGTGGCATGTTTACTTTATATATATTTAAAAAAAAAAAAAAAAAACCACACCACACACCAAGAGATCATAATCTAGAGTTCCTAAGAGTTGTCTGGATGGCTAATGAATCTAGGTTTGTAAAAACGGATCATACCAGGGGAAGTGGCGGTTCAGTGGTTTAACATATATGGCTATTGTTTGGAAGGTTGAGAATTTCAGTCCTAGCAGTGCCAAGCTGCCACTGCTGGGTCCTTGAGATAGACCCTTACCCATCATCTGCTCAGCTGTATCCTGTCTCAACTGGAAGTCATAGCCAAATAAGTAAACGCAAATTATTTTGTGGAACCTTTTTTGCAAAAGGAAGTTCCTGTTTTAGGTTTCTGCACTCTCAGAAAAAGTATATTGTTGTACCTTCGGGGGCACAATGGCTAGTCACTGAAGCAGTACCCTCTAAGGCAGTGTTTCTCAACCACTGGACCGCGGCCCATTAGTGGGCCGTGAATCCCCCAAGTTGAAGCTAGTTTTTACACGTAGTAGGTAGAGCTGTGGTCCAAAAAAAAAAAAAAAAAAAAAAAAAAGATCCACGATTCGATATCGATTCACGCGAAAAAAAACACGATATCGATCCAACAACATGTGAATCGATTTCTTCCAGGTGCCTATAACACACTTTTCTTGAACGCGCAAGGGACTATTTTCTCCAACGCGCAAGGAGCACTATAAAAGCGGGTGCCGGTAAAACGAAACTTATAAAGAAAACAAGAAGATGGACGAAGCTGCCCGGTTAAAAACACCACCGGGGATGAAGTCGGATGTGTGGAAACACTTCGGCTTCAAACGGTATGAGGACAGAGACGAACTGGACAAAACGAATGCAGTTTGCAAGTTGTGCCAAATAGAAGTAAAATATCTGGGCAATACCACCAATCTAAAGAAACCATTTATCCAGGCACCACCCCGAGACAGCTAGTGCTAAACCTGACACGAAGCAGACGGCACTTGAAAATGCATTTGGTGTGAAATTTCCCCCACAGTCTAAGCAAGCTATGAGCCTTACAGAGGGAGTCGGGATCTTTATTTGTAAAGACCTCCGCCCCTACAGCGTAGTCGAAAATGCTGGGTTTAGGCTACTAGTAAAGAGGTTAGAGCCACGCTACGTCTTGCCCAGCCGAAAACATCTAAGCGAGACAGTAATTTCTTGACTGATGAGCTATTTTTTTTTGTGTTCAGAAACCCAGACCTGGGTATGTTATTTAACTAGAAGAGGGCCACCAAATGTCATAGTTTGTTACACTCAGACTTATCAGTCAAATATAATTTCTTGACTGATGAGCTATTTTTTTTGTGGTCAGAAACCCAGACCTGGGTATGTTATTTAACTAAAAGAGGGCCACCAAATGTCATAATTTTGATTTAGACTTCAAATAAAACCTGGATATGTTTAATTCCAAAATAAATAAGCTTTCTTTCAAACTTGAACTCTTGTCTCTCTGTGTGTCCCTCTTACACATACACAAGCACAAACAGACATGGAGCTGTTTGTCAATAGGGTCAGTTTTTATTTAAAAGTTTTAAAGTGACAATACAGCAATATGTACATGAATCGATATCGAATCGAATCGGATCGTGACCTAATGAATCGAAATTGAATCGATCCAGGAAATCCGGATCGATTCCCAGCCCTAGTAGTAGGGTACAATTGCTGGGCTGCATCTGACATCACAGCTGCCTCATTAAGCTACGGTCACACTACAGCTCAGGATGCTTTATTAAGAAAATAAGGCATTTTGGTGGCAATGCATGGCAGTATATACACATGAGCTAAAAGTTGTGGTCACACAGCACACAAACACTTGACTGTCATGCCTTTATGCATTTGAGTCTGGCACAGCTCCAGCAGCTGTGCGCACTCTTGGGACGCAGTCATCATGGGAAACACCTGATACTGATTTGAGTGCAAATCAGCATGCACAGATACAGACGCTGTTTTCACAGAGGCATTGTGAAGCATCATCACCGTCATGTTTGTTTCTAGCCATGTTTATAACACTGGTTAAATACTCTGCTTTATGATTCTGCTTGTGTAAATATCATGCCTGCTAATAAAACACACTTCCTGTACTTAGGTCCATCTACTGTCATCCATCTTGTGTCCTCATCCCCAGATCTTTAACCCAGCCACATATAAAAAAATTGTATGCCCCCATGCTCTTCCAGGTTTATCTGTGTCTGTCTAGAACGATGTCTGCAGTACCAGGTAGCTTGAGATGTCAGGGAACTCAATGGATGGATAATTTTCCAACTTGTAGGAAAAATCCTTTTGTTAGCGTGTAAGGATCCATCCCATTGAGTGGTTTCTGTATCCATCTCTTGTGTACACTTCTTGGTTTTAATAACTTCCTTGTTTGCTGAACACAAACATGGCAGTAAGTTCTTGTGTTAATGGACCAGACTCCACTTTTGGATCATTAATGCCTTTTGACTGAGAATGCCGTGTGCGCATAGTTTTAGTTTCACATCTGGCACATCCATACAGTTTTAAAATACAAAACCTACAATTAAAAACAGTTTGTTTTATTAATTCCTGGACTCCCATCTGTAACAGGGAGTGATGTTGTATCCCATTAATACACTTTAAAGTAAATTATTAGATTCTAATAAAACAGATGAGCCAAAATAATTGGGGATCTTTTTTAATGGGCCCCGACTTGTTACAAGTATGAATAGGTGACTCAAAGCAGAAAAAGGTTGAGAACCCCTGGGCCAGATGACTGGGTCTGTGCTCCCATCTGTAACAGGGAGTGATGTTGCATCCCATTAATACACTTGACAATAGATTAAGAAGAAAGAAAAAACCTTTATTCATCACATGCACACTTCAAGCTCAGTGAAATTCATCCTCTGCATTTAACCCATCTGAAGCAGTGAACACACGCACTCCGAGCAGTGGGCAGCCACACCAGAGCGCCCGGGGAGCAGTCAGGGGTTTGGTACCTTGCTCAAGGGCACTTCAGCCCAAGGCCGCCCCACGTCAACCTAACTGCAGGTCTTTGGATTGTGGGGGAAACTGGAGCACCCGGAGGAAACCCACACAGACAAGGGGAGAACATGCAAACTCCACACAGAAAGGCCCCCGCCAGCTGCTGGGTTCGATCCCGGAATCTTCTTGCTGTGAGGCGACCGTGCTCACCACTACACCACCGTGCCGTCCAGATTATGAGATCCTAATAGAATAGGTGGGCCGTAAAGTAGAAAATGTTGAGAACTCCTGCTCCAAGGTACTCATTTGTAACCTTTATATACTGCTTGGGAACATACATGTACCTTTTTGTCCCTTAAAAGGAACACGGTTACCTTAAGTTCAATAATAAACCCTAGGGGGTACATTAGTGTAGACTGTACCTTGGGGAACATAAATGGACTCCTACCGTACCCCTATTTCTGACAGTGTATATAGATCCTTTAACCGATCTAACCTTGACCCCATGAAGAACAAACAAGTCAGATTTAGCCCAAGCATGCTTCCAGAAAAGAATCAGATACCCAAAACAAGGCTGTGCACCACTAGCTCAGGATCTTTTACAGCAGGAGAGCCCAAAACTCCTAACACACCTTATCCAGCTAATCAAGACCAGAGTTAAAACATCCAGTTGACTCAATTGTGTTGAAATTGAACTCCTCTCGGTGGCAGATATCCAGGAAAGGGGATGGACAGCCTCGGTTTAGACAGCCCAGTGCAAAACAACTACGTCATTGTTTGTGCTGCACTAAATACACCTGATACAACTCAACAGTGGCATGATAATCTAACTCCTAGGTTGGGTCAGGTGTGGTCGAGGAAGGGGAACACCGAACTGTTCCAGGCATGTGTGGAAAAATGAATTTGCTCTGGAACCATTTAGACTGAACCACTTCACGGTAAAGAAAGAGTTCATTATGGAAAGTACTTTAACCAAAGCAATCAACAAGTGAGGCAGAACATGATCCAAGCAGAAACCCAAGCAACTGAGAGTTAAAGTCATAAACGTAATTAATTTGATTTGCGATTTCATGGAAATACGGAGTCCACAGAGTCCTGAGAGTCACGATGATTAACCAAACAGTAAAACTAGGCCTTATCTTCTTTTATCAGTGTGCTGTTAAAGGTGAAATTAGGAGGGGCTAATCAATCACCTTTCATCAGCTGCAACTGTAAAACAAAATGTTTACTCTTCAGCACTCTACTGAAATACATGAACAAATGCAGTGAACATCGCTGAAGTGACCCAGACATATAGATTCCTCCTCCACAACATCTGCAGGATCCGCCTTTTTCCCACCACCTACTCTACTCAACTCCTGGTCCAAGCGCTGATCATCTCTTGCTTGGACTACTGCAACTCTCTCCTTGCTGGCTTTCCAGCTTTTGCCACCAGACCCCTGCGGCTCGTCCAGTCTACAACCTACCTCATTCTTTCCATGGTCGCCCCTCTGCTTGACGACCTGCACTGGCTACCTGTCACAGCTCGCATCAAATTTAAGACATTGGTGCTAACTTACCAAGCTGTCAAGGGGTTAGGGCCAGCATACCTCCAGAGTCTGATCCACCCCTACATGCCAGCCAGAACCCTACACTTCGCTACTACCGGTCACCTGACCCCTCCTCCTCTCCACTCCTGCCCAGCCCACTCAAGACTGCTGTCTGTCCTCATTCCCCATTGGTGGAATGACCTTCCCATTGAGGTCAGAACTGCTGACTCCCTGACCATCTTCAAGCACAGATTGAAAATTCACCTCTTCAGGTTGCACCTTTCCCCCCTTCTTCCCTGCCCACTGTGTAACCGTGTATGGTTTAGTCTGGGGTTAACCATCAGAGTTCTCCATTTAGTTGTACTTAATATGATTGGATTATTTCCTTGGCTGTTTGCTGAATATTGGTACTCCAACAGAATATTACACCAAGTATTGTTGTCACTAGAACTTTCTTGTCTAGAAGTTCAGCACATCAAATACCTGACTTTTGCACTTGTACATCTGCTAAATGCCATGTAATATAATATACAGACTACAAGAGGTATGTACAGTATAGTCATGATACACCACATAAGGATGGATAGAATGACGGGGGGGGGGGGGGGGGGGGGGGGGGGAGCACTAGGAGTTACGTAGAACCCTAAAACAGAGTTTCCTGCTTCACAATACACCTGGATACTTTTTTTTTTTTAAATATAACTACACTCGGGGACCCCAACTCATGGGCTCGCAGCCACAAGCCTCAGGACATGGGCTCGCACAGCCTTTCAGACCTTCAACCAGGGATGTTCATTTACATCAGCTGCATCCTTGGAATTCTTAGCTGCATTCACAAGGTCCGTCACAATGGAACAGCTTTGAGCTTCTCACAGTCTGAGAAAAACAAAACAGTCTGCATGTGCTACAGTACATTGGCATTTACACAAGGCTACCAACCAACATGTTTTAGGTAAAGTCTATGGAAAGGTAACATGCTAAAAAAAGTGTTGTATTCCCTCCAAACAAAGTAAAACCATTAAACTGGCAAGCATTTTTAATGACAGTCCAATACTACAGGCTGTTATACCATATTTGGACATGCAGTCAATTCTCTCAAATATGCATCATGATATATTTCACGGCATCAATACCATGCTGGCGTCACCCACCCTGGTGGCACATACCAGTCATGAACAGGTGCTAAAATCAAAGTGAGGGGGGCGGAGAGAATGTCTTGTGGAAGGGTGAGTTTATTTTTGTGCTAAAATGTATGCCATCCACAAGTGTAACACTGACATCATTCTCAAAAGAAGTACTTCGATGTGGTGTTAAGTAGTTTTGTAACAAGATCCGTTACATATTTCTTTAACTGTTACCACACAGTAGGAATACCACACCTCGACACAAAAGAGGATCGACAGGTTCCACACATACTTCCTTCACATTAGAGTTCTGCTTTCTGTAAGCAAACAATCCTGTTTTCAGAGGCTTCAGCTTTTCTGGCTCGGATATTATGCAAGAGCCGTTGATGTTGGCTCACTTCCCTGTGCTTTTACACCTCACGCCTTGAGCGTGCGCCGCTGAAAGCCACAGTCAGGTCATTTAAAGATTTCAGCACGGACAAGTTAAAGCTAACGTACGAGTGGGTTCCAATCCAAAAATTAGCAAACGCCAGCGCTACATTTTTAACTGACTCAGTCATTTACACAATACAAAACTATAAGGGGAAATATGCATGTGTTTCCATCACGCAATCGGCTAGGACATTAACCTCTGAAACTCAGGCTAGATAGTGAACAATGACATCATCCTCTAGACATGTATACTGTTGTTACACCCCAAATTTTAATGCATTAGTCAGCTTTTGTTTAGTCTTCCACTGGTTTTTATTTATAAATCACAGGCTTTGGGTGTGTACACTATGATAAGGGCACCTTGTCGCTGCCTCACCGTGAAATGAAAGCCAACTTCTTTACCAGGTGCTGTGATAAGTCGCATTCTTTTCCATTATAACTCGATTCAGCCTTTTCAGGGTCAAAGCTTTAACGTTCCATTCAGCATGGAACGAGCGCCACGATTCTCCAAATCTCAGCCTTTGCTATATTTAGTGAGGGGAGCTGTATATTAGGCTTCAGGACATTTATTTAAAAAGGCATGGGACGCTCTATCCCAGACTTGACTGTACGCCCCTCCTCAAACACACACACACACACACAGCGCTGAGTTTGTCAGGGAGCAGCTGGAACCTGTTTGGACGTAAATCAAGTGTAAACACAGGCGCTGGTACGGTGTGCGAAGCACGACTGTCAGACTTCAACATTTTAAAATGTTGTCTTGAGGAAATTCAAACCTGGAAGAAAAAAAAAATCAAGTTTAAAAAAAAAAAAAAAAAAACATGGGGTCTGACATTTTTGTCTTCACTGGACACTTGGGGGGGGGGGGGGGGGGGGGGGGGGAAGAAAACGCCAACCTTTAATTGAAAAATGTATTCAGAGAGAAAAAGAATCACCCACTGAACACAATAGAACAAGCATGTTTCCCCATTTAAATTGTACAGTATTTGAGTTGGAGTGTGTAGGAACTTAAGCTGTAATCCACGAGTTCCTGATGAACTTGGGAACACATACAGTACGAGGTGACAGAGGCCAAATTCCTTCAACATCAACATGGGAAAGATAAGAGACGCACAAACCCAATGAGGAAGAAGTGTGTTGACCTTCATAAAGTCAGGGAATGGGGATTTTTTTTTTTTTAAATCACTACTTGCCTGAAAAGTGACCATTTCTAACATTAGGACAATAATTTAAAAAAAAGTGGACACCAACTGGCACTGTTACAAACTTGCCTGGAAGAGGACCCAAGTTTATTTTGCCCCCATGTACAGTGAGGAGGGTACAACAGGCCCCCCCCAAGGATCACTTTGGTGAATTACAAGAGAACGTCAAATCTTAGGGTTTCCAAGTCTCTGAAACCACCATCAGACTCCACCTCCATGCCAACAGATTATTTAGAAGGCCAGGGAGGGGTTCTGTCAGTTAACCACAAGTACTTAAATTGTGACACGCTACAACAACTTTGACTGGAACAGTGTTCTCTGATCTGATGGAACAAAAATTGAGCTTTCTGCCAACAAACACCTGCGGTGGGTTTGGCATAAAAAGGAAGCATGGCGATAATGAAAAGAACCCGATCCCAACTATAAAATATGGTGGAAGTTCTGTGATGTTTTGGGGCTGTTTTTCCTCCAAAGATCTTGAAACCTTGTTAGGATCCATGGCATCATGGACTCCATGAAATCCCAGGACATTTTACATCACAATGTGGCTGCCTCTGAGAGGAAACTAAAACTGGGTGGTCACTGGATCTTCCAGCAGGACGATGATCTGAAGCACATGTCCAAATCAACATAAAAATGGTTCACTGAGCACAGAATCAAGCTTCTGCCCTGGCTATCTCAGTCCCCTGAGCTGAACCCCAGTGAAAACCTGTGGAGAGAGCACAAGAGAGGGTCGAGGACCCTGGATGATCGTGTAAAGAGGAATGGGCTCAGATACCCTGCTCTCAGATACCCTGCTCTGTATCTCCAACCTTATAAAATGTCATCGGAGAAGACTCTGTGCTGCCTATGGGGCAGCGTACAAAGTAGAGACAAGAAATGCAGAGAATCCGGAATGTCTCCCAAGATCCTCCCTGTGCCAACAGCGTGAAGCAAATATCACAATATGAATGTTTAATGTCTGCACCTTCCTCATAAAACCTAGCAACCTAATGACTCATCCCAGTGTGAGGCCACCAGGCGTGTCCCAGACACACTCGGTACCGTGTTTCCTGAGAACTGAAAGCAAAACTACAGCACATTGAAATTAAAATTATCCCACATACAAACTTATAGGATATCTGGAGAGCTGATGCAGCTTATTTCAAGAACACGCATTCCTCCTAAATTAAATCCAAATCAACCATTTACAATAAATCAAGTTTCCCGTGGAAGCCAGGGTCATTAACACCCTTTCACCAGGTGACAAATTTGGTAAACAAATGCAGTGTAGCCAAAAGGAAACTAACTAATTAACCACAATGACACTGCAATACAGGCAGGAGGAAATTCAAGACAACCATCAATAGTGCATGAAGTGGTGGGCGAGCCAGGAATCTTACCTCTTAAGCTCATGGTGACAAAAGGGGTGTTCACACGGCAACTTTTACTCCGGTGTAGCACCGGGGCTGCCCCAGTAGAGCATTCACACGGTACAAAGTTATACCGGTGTAGCCCCTGAAAGCTGCTTAAGCCGGTGCAAATCTAACCCTGCTCGGGAGACGGTTTAAGAAATTTAGTCCGGAGTAAATGCTAGTTTGCGGGGCAGCACCGATATAAAATGGGACGTCTGAACGCTACAGGGGTAGACTCGCTACGCGTGAGGAGGGTTGATTACATACAGGCATTGCATAATTTGCATCCTGGTATTTTGCACTTCCAAAATGGCGAATATCAACAACAGAACTGCGCGTCTTCCAGTGTTGCCAGATTGGGCGGTTTTAAGTGCATTTTGGCGGATCTGAACATATTTTGGGCTGGAAAACGTCAGCAGTATCTGGCAACACTGGTGTCTTCATCCACGTTGTTTTCCCGGCGCTTGGTAATCCCATGACAACCGGGAAAAGGAAGTACATTTTCACGCATGCGCATATTTCATTTCCGCATTATTACTATCGTATAGCACGGTCCCAAAAACTGCCGTGTGAACGCAAGTGGGGCTGCACCGGTGCTAACACGCTTCTCTCTAGTAAGCAGGTTGTGACGTGTGAACGCTCCACAAAATTTACACCGGTGTAAGATATCGCAACAAAATACATCGGTGCAGCATTGATGCAAATATGTGCCGTGTGAACAGCCCTAAAAAAAAAAAAATCCACCATGTTCACTTGACTAATATTTACAGAAGTCATAGTTACGGAAGTTGTATTTATGGGTGTTACAGTTACACAAATATTTATAGGAGTTACATTCATGGGTGTATATTTACCCAAAAAAAAAAAAGTTAAAGTAATTAACGGGAGCAATATTTACTGGAGTAGGATTTAGTCATAGTTCCAGGAGTTATATTTTACAGGAAGAATGTTTTATTAGGTACTCATACATACAGTACACTTTTTCGATGGAATAAAAACACGTTCTATTCCCTTCTAGCAGGTTTCATTCATTTGGTTTGATAGCGTGCAATATTGTTAGCATATCGCTTATCCTATGTGTATTACGTCACTTTATCCAATGGAGAAGGAGCATTGAATATGGTTTACGATATTGCACGGTTGTCAAGACAACATGACGTCAGACACCAGAGACATAAAACAAGCGAGCGACTGACAATTTGTAAACAAACACGGCCGCGAGGTTGGCTTTATTAAATATGGAAGATTTTGAAAAGAGAAAGACGTGTTGAACACCGGACAGAAGAAAAAAAAAAAAAAAAAAAAAAACTTTTCGTATCAGATATATTCTATTCAGCAAGCATGATACCGAACTTGTCAACTCGTTTAGTATCATACTAGCTGAATGGAATATATCTGATAGACCACAAAAAAAAAAGCCAGCCAATATTATTTAAATATTACTGAAGTTATATTTAAGCAAGCAAAATTCTGAAATGGATTTTCTGAAGTAGGCGTAATATTTACGGAGAAAACCATTCAGACAGAATTCTTGCCAAAAATGATATTCGAGTTGCCCGTCTGAACAGCAGCATATTCTACAGTTGTTATACTGCTTGTCCATTGTGGGTTGCTGGGAAGCTAGAGCCTAGGACATGCTGACATTGGGCGAGAGACACCAGGACCCAACCCAGACGGACCACTAATCTGTTACAGGGATGCACGTAGAGACAACCATTCACACTCACAGGCAGTTTAGAGTAGCCAGTTGACCAAATCTGCATGTCTTTGGACTGCTGGAGGAAACCCACACAGGCATGAAGAGAACATGCAACTCCACACAGAAAGGCCTCAGTCTTCTGCGAGGTCCAAACCCAGAACCTTCTTGCTGTGAGGCGACAGTGATGACACCCTTGCTGATCTGTGGTTGGTTGAAGAGAGCAACCGAGAGGATAAATACTGGATACTCCCCATTTGTCAGACAGAACTGAGGATGCCTTTAGGATGAGAGGCGAAACGTTTTCAAGAATCTTCAAGCAAGTCCAGTTGCTCTCTTCAACCAACCACAGATTACTATGTACCTGGATGACTGAGTATCTTCACAGATATGTTTCTACGCACTTTGGGATGAGTTCCCTTCGACTGGTGCGGGAGTATGAGAGGACTTCCAGAAAACTGGCAGACATCTTAGCCAGAGAGGATCGTTCATTTTTGTCAACCTGGAACAACCATCACTGAACAGAGGTGAGTGTCTATGACATTTATCAGCCACCTACAATGCAGCCATCAGCATTCTGATTCGGATTCTATGATGATCCATGAGAGGATAAATACTTGATATTCCCTATTAGACAGACAGAACTGAGGATGCCTTTCAGACGAGAGGCGAAACGTCTTCAAGACTTTTCAAGCAAGTCAGTTGCTCTCTACCAACCACAGATTACTATGTACCTGGATGACTGAGTATCTTCACAGATATGACACCCTTGCTGGAGTAATATTTACTGAAAATGTTCAGTATTTACTTCTTTAGTGTTCTGCCTGAGGGCAGGCTCTGACATCCATCAGAGTTTCTAGGGAAACTAACAGTAGTGGTTTCCTGTTGCCTTCTACCAGACTATCCTTGACTTGCAAGTGACATCAAAGCAAAATAGAAAACACTGATGTCGGCCATGATGGTGGATATACAAACGCGAGGTCAAGCGACGCTCCATACAAAACAAAAACAGTCACGCGTGCGCAACTCTGGTTTTCCACTGCTTTAAGCATTCTTTTAACTCTGCCATATCTGTGCGCTGTATACGGTTGTGGTCACAACAGTACTTGTGACCTTGGCACAGTCCGTTTTTTTAGAATTCCGTCCGTGATTCGGAAAAAGGGTGAGGAAACTGAGGCTTAGTACGGAGAGGAGACGAGCATGGCTGAACAACACCGGCAGGGCTGACCTAACAGAGACTAAAACCAAAACAGCTTGTTTTTGCAGTAATCATTTTATCTCAGGTGAAATTCAAAAGCTCTCTCAATAATATCATGGAAGAATTTTATTTCGTGCTGCTAGAATTTTGCTATAAAATGAGCACTCTTGCTGTGGTTCACTCGCTCGTTGTTATAATTATAACACGTGTATTACCATTTCGTTTCTAGGAGCGCCAGCAAAAATATACGATAGAAACAATCCAGACTGGACACCCACTCAGAACACGGACTATGTTTCGTCCATGGACTTGATTCTTCAGCAGCCAAACCAGATAGAATGCAATATCTGAGTACTCAATGGTCAGTAGAAGCATCTTAATTTCAGAAAAGACTGACACTTTTTTTTTTTTTTAAATACAGTGCCTTGCAAAGTATTCATCCTCCTTGGTGTTTGTCCTGTTTTGTCGCATTACAAGCTGGAATAAAAATGGATTTTTGGAGGGTTAGCACCATTTGATTTAAATATGCCTACCACTTTAAAGGTGCACTTTTTTTCTATTGTGACACAAACAATAAAGACGAAAAAAACAGAAATCTGGAATGTGCATAAGTATTCACCCCCTTTCTTATAAAACCCCTAAATAAGAGCCGGTCCAACCAATTCACTTCATAGGTCACATAATTAGTTGATTAAGATCCACCTGTGTGCAATCAAAGTGTCACATGATGTCTGTATAAATCAATCTGTTCTGGAAGGACCCTGATTCTGCAACACTACCAAGCAAGCAACATGAGAACCAAAGAGCCTCCAAACAGGTCAGAGACAAAGTTATGGAGAAGTATAGATCAGGGTTGGGTTAACAAACTTTAAATCCAACAAACCACAACAGAGACGTTCAATTTCACCGCTGATTTTTTTTTTTACCGGAAATCGCGTTAGTAAACATGGACAGTATAAAATACGGACATTCACTCTGCTGCGGATATCAATACGGGTGGAGACGTACCTTTTGTTTGCACCACTCTTGTACACGTTTACGGTGAACATTAAATGTTTTTGCAGCTAAGTGTTTGCCTTTCTGCTCTGCCAGTTCTACAACCTTTAACTTAAAACTAGCAGTGAAGGATCGTTTTGAGGACGACATTTTGTTTTGTGAGCTCATAAACATCGACGATGACGTGAATTGTGACGTCACTACAAAGAGTTTACTTACCAATGTTATCCTTATAAGCGAGCTGGACATTGTTTAATTGACTTTTTGGACATATAACTGTATTTTCATGCGTTTCAAAATAAATGTTTTAAATTCCGATGATTTTGTCATGTTCGATTTTTGTCATTTAAGGGTCGAAATTGACGCTCCCCCTTCATGTTTTGCATCGCGCCCGGGCGCGTTTATTAGGATAAATACGGTATATAAAAAAAAATCCCAAACTTTGAATATCCCACGGAGCTCCATTAATATAGCAAAATGGAAAGAATATGACACCACTACAAACCTGACAAGAGAAGGCTGTCCACCAAAACTCAGAGACCAGGCAAGGAGGGCATTAATCAGAGATACAACAAAGACACCAACAATAACATTGAAGGAGCTGCAAAGATCCACAGCGGAGATGGGAATATCCGTCCATAGGACCACTTTAACCCGTACACTCCACAGAGCAGGGCTTTATGGAAGAGTGGCCAGGGGAGAGAAGGGAGGGGGGAACTTTTTGGCCATCATAGGAAATGCCATGTGTGGCACAAACCCAACACCCTGAAAACACCATCCCTACAGTGAAGCATAGTGGTGGCAGCATCATGCTGTGGGAATGTTTTTCATCTGCAAGGACAAGAAAGCTGGTCAGGACTGAAGGAAAGATGGATGGCACTAAATACAGGGCAATTCCAGAGGAAAACCTGTTTGAGTCAGCCAGGGGTTTGAGACTGGGACGAAGGCTCACGTTCCAGCAGGACAATGACCCTAAACATACTGCTAAAGCTACACATATTTAAATGTCTTGGAATGGCCGAGTCAAAGCCCAGACCTCAATCCAATTGAGAATCTGTGGCATAACTTGAAGATTGTTGTACACCAACACAACCCATCTAGCTTAAAGGCATTGGAGCAGTTGTGCCTTGAGGAATGGGCAAAAATCCCAGTGGCTAGATGTGCCAAGCTAATAGAGACATACCCCAAGAGACTTGTAGCTGTAATTGTAGTGAAAGGAAAGAAAGCAAGCACAACTTTATTCGTCACACACTTGTGAAATTTCCTCTCTGCATTTAACCCATCTGAAGCAGTGAACACACACATGCGCGCACACATACCCAGAGCAGTGGGCAGCCATGCTCACAGCACCCAGGGAACAGTTGGGAGTTAGGAGCCTCGCTCAAGGGCACCTCAGCCCAAGGCCGTCCCATATTAACCTGTCTTTGAACTGTGGAACATGTTAACCTCACTGTGCATGTCTTTGTGGAGGAAACCAGAGCACCCGGATGAAACCCACACAGACACAGGGAGAACATGCAAACTCCACACAGAAAGGCCCTCGCCGGCTGCTGGGTTCGAACCCAGAACCTTCTTGCTGTGAGGCGACCGTGCTAACCACTACACCACCATGCCACCCTATAAAAAAAAGTATTGACTTGGGGGGGGGGGGGGGGGGGGGGGGGGTTTTCTGTTTTTTCATCTTAATTGTTTTTATCACAAAAAACAAACAACGTGCACCTTTAAAGTGGTACGCATGTTGTGTAAATCAAATGGTGCTAACCCTCCAAAAACCCATTTTAATTCAAGCTTGTAATGCGACAAAACACCAAGGGGGAAGGATACTTTCGCAAGGCACTGCAGTATGGGTCAAAACCACACATGTCGATCTTTTCTTTGCGTCGATCTTTTCTTTGCATCGAATCTTCGCTCGACCATTCGAATTGTGGCAACACCGAGAAAATTCAGCATTGTTGACAGACACGCTTTCAGCGCCTGCCATTGTAGTCGCCTTGTCACCATCATGACGTAGCACATTTTGATCACGTGGTTATAAGTCATTTGATTATCGATCTTTTCTTCTCTCAACCCTTCACACACACAATTTAGAGTAGCCAGTTAACCTCACTGCATGTCTTTGGACTGTGTGGGAAACCAGAGCACCCAGAAGAAACTCATACATGCAAACTCTACAAAGAAAGGCCTTCTGCAAGGTCCGAACCCAGAACCTTCTTGCTATGAGGCGACAGTGATGACCACAGCCCCTTGGAATAATATATGCTGAAAATGTACAGTATTTACTGATTTTTTTTTTAAATCATAATAATAGAACTTTCTGCTGTTTTGTGGACTTTCCTGCTGAAACTCTTGGATTTTAGTTGTCGATTTTGAGTTGTGACGTCACAGTTTTACAGCAAACTCAACTCCATACACTTCCAGTAAACAGAAAATAAATACAACTGCAAAACCAGTCGGCAGCAAGGAGATTTCGGGCGTGGGGTGGAACACGACCAGGATATCCAGGCACAACTCATGCGTTGTTAAGAAACAAACAGTCAACAAACAAACAAACAGATGCAGACTGAAGTGTTTTGAGTTGCTGTAACTCTGGATAAAAGTAACTCAGATAGAAAACTGGAACGCTTTCCTTTGTCAACATCTGGTCTTTGTTTTGTCGCTTTTTTTTTTTTTTTTTAATCCGCAGCTTAAATAATAACAAAAATAACAGCTCACCTCCTCCAGGTCCAGCACTATCTTGTTGAGCTTCTCTTCATCTTCCAGCAGCTCGGACAGCTGAGCAATAGAGTAGGAGCTCAGCTTGTTACTGAACACAGCCATTTCTGGCTCTTCTTCCCCCTGCTTGGCCTTCTTAACTCCTCACACACACACTGCTCCTCTCCAACCGGAAGCGCACACTCCAGCCCGGGTTTCGGTTCTGTCCCGAACCGCAAGCGCGCTTCCGCACTAAAGAGTGTGTGAGGGAAAGTGCACGCCCTCGAGCTGAGTGGAAACAATGAGGGGAAGTTCCCGGATGTAACCAACATGTCGCGCGTGTTCAAGTCATGGCGAATAAGCGAAATGCGCAACGCTTGTACGCATGCGCGGCTTTTCTAGGTCAACTATTTCGGCTACCAAACGAACTACCGAGGCGCTGAAGTTACTGTAGGAAGAGACAGGTAGCGGACCGATTGGCTTAAAGGGATAGTTCGGGATTTTTGACATGAATCTGTATGGCATCCCCATCAATAGTGTCGTGCAAACACACTGACTTACCCCTGACAGCATCCTGTGAGTCCAGTTCTTGTCCAGTTTTGGTCCAGACGAAAGTAGTCCGGCAAGTTTGTTGGGGTCACTAAAGTAAAACGTTTTTTGTCTCAAAACAGTATGTGTTCAAAAGAGTGATATATTTGCATCACAAAACCGTTGTCAAATAAAAAGTCAGACCTCGAAATCGCTTGGCACTATTTTCTCTCCCTTCTTATCACTGCGCGCTGCCGCCAGGTGACAGCCACGGCTGTTTCATTCATTGTTTACTAGTGATGGGAATTTCGGCTCTTTTGGCTCTTCTTACTATAAGGAGCCGGCTCTTTCGGAAGATTTTTTATAATTATTTCTCATGACTTGTACATTCACATCGAGTACACATATCAGTGCAAATTAACACGAAGGGATTTACTAGACCAATTTATATCTGGAACTATTTTCAGCCACAGCACAGGCAAAGCACCGCTGCAGGCGCAAAGACACCGCGCAGCGCCCGTTCTGTGGCTGAAAATAGTTCCAGATATAAATTGGTCTAGTAAATCCCTTCGTGTTAATTTGCATTGATATGTGTACTCGATGTGAATGTACAAGTCATGAGAAATAATTATAAAAAATCTTCCGAAAGAGCCGGCTCCTTATAGTAAGAAGAGCCAAAAGAGCCGAAATTCCCATCACTAGTAAACAATGAATGAAACAGCCGTAGCTGTCACTTGATGGGCAGCGCGCAGTGATAAGAAGGGAGAGAAAATAGTGCCAAGCGATTTTGAGGTCTGACTTTTTATTTGACAACGGTTTTGTGATGCAAATATATCACTCTTTTGAATACATACTGTTTTGAGACAAAAAACGTTTTACTTTAGTGACCCCAACAAACTTGCCGGACTACTTTCGTCTGGACCAAAACTGGACAAGAACTGGACTCACAGGATGCTGTCAGGGGTAAGTCAGTGTGTTTGCACGACACTATTGATGGGGATGCCATACAGATTCATGTCAAAAATCCCAAACTATCCCTTTAATACGGAAGCCGAGAGAGGCCCTTCATATAATCCTTTTTTTTATTCACCTTGTTATCCCGAGATACATAATTAATTCAGGATCTCGAGAAAACAAAACCGTTATTTCATGATCTCGAAAAAACAAAACAATTATTCCGTGATCTCGAGAAAACAACACAACTATTTCGAGATCTCGAGAAAACAAAACCGTTATTTCATGATCTCGAGAAAATAACACAACTAATTCGAGTTCTCGAGAAAACAAAACCGTTATTTCGAGATCTCGAGAAAACAACACAATTATTCCGTGATCTCGAGAAAACAACACAACTAATTCGAGATCTCGAGAAAACAAAACCGTTATTTCGAGATCTCGAGAAAACAAAACCGTTATTTCAAGATCTTGAGAAAACAAAACCGTTATTTCGTGATCTCAAGAAAACAACACAACTAATTCGAGATCTCAAGAAAACAAAACCGTTATTTCGTGATCTCGAGAAAACAAAACCGTTATTTCGAGAACTCGAGAAAACAAAACCGTTATTTCGAGATCTCGAGAAAACAAAACCGTTATTTCATGATCTCAAGAAAACAACACAACTAATTCGAGATCTCGAGAAAACAAAACCGTTATTTCAAGATCTCGAGAAAACAAAACCGTTATTTCGTGATCTCGAGAAAACAACACAACTAATTTGAGATCTCGAGAAAACAAAACCGTTATTTCGAGATCTCGAGAAAACAAAACCGTTATTTCAAGATCTCGAGAAAACAAAACCGTTATTTCGAGATCTTGAGAAAACAAAACCGTTATTTCGTGATCTCAAGAAAACAAAACAATTATTTCATGATCTCAAGTAAACAGCTGAGAAATGGTTCATTCAGGTGCGCCAAGAGACTTGTGATATGCTGACTTTGGGGCTATTTCTCATTCTGTATAGACGCAACTTTGGTCATTAGAATGTCTGGAATAATCGATCACCTAATAAGGCAATATTTTGATCAGGGGTTGACACAGGGAGAGATTGCATTAAGTCTTTTAATAAGGGATCATTTCAAAATTAGTCCGCGGCATTTCCGCAGAAGACTGGCCCCCTTCTCTCTCAAGGCATTGTAAAAAGCCATTTCTGCTCTGTTACATGTCCGCCAATTTCTAAGTCTTCGTTGTCTGGCCCACAGGGGGGCACAGCTCTGCTAGAAATCTCAGCTGTTTTCTCGAGATCATGAAATAATTGTTTTGTTTTTTCGAGATCACGGAATAATTGTTTTGTTTTCTCAAGATCTCGAATTAGTTGTGTTGTTTTCTCGAGATCCTGAATTAATTATGTCGTTATCTCGGGATAACAAGGTGAATAAAAAAAATTATATGAAGGGCCTCTCGCGGCTTCCGTAGCTTAAAGACCTTAAGCAAATTGTAAAACTATGACAGGTGCACACTGTGCTTTTACCAATGTACTAACGGAAGTTATAAACTTAAGCAGTGGAAGAAAACACACAATTGTACTGGGCCTACATCTGAACATGGGTCATGTAAATGTGAACCTCCGTTTGTTTTGATTACATTTCCAACCGAAAAAAAAAGACCCAGAAGGACGTAAAAGATGGCAAAAAGTTGTAAGTTTGTTCAGATATTTAGTTTGACATTTATTTTTGGCAACTCTAACAAAATATTACATAGTTATTATGCAGAAAAGGCCTACAGGTTTACTACATCTTTCCATCTTACTGTAATATCGCCCACCTTCATGTCCCATAATAAGGGCCATATAAATATAGATTATTGTCAGGAGGCTTACAGATTAAAGCAGGCTTAGATTACTTTATATAATTAACAGTAGATGTATTCATATATATACATGTATGTGTGTATAGTCTAGACAATGTAGGCCTAAGATAAAATTTTGTATAAAGGATAGGCTACAAATGAATTGTTGTCAGTGTTTACAAGACTTGTCAGTATCAGGCCTCATGTGCCAGTCATGGTCTTGGTTGTCACAGGCAGTCCACGACGACTGCAAAACCATTTCAAATCGTCAATTTTCCAAAGTTATACTGATCTAAATTGTAGTTGTCAATACTGCTTTCCGCCATTTTGAAGTGCTGTTTGGTAGCCAAAAAAATAGCAATCCCATAATGCACTGCGCAGGCCGAGATTCACAATTCGCTTATTCAGTGCTGTGTTTCAGGATGAAAGGAGGATATGATTTCATCCTGTGTGTTATATTTATGAGGTAAATCTGACTCAAACGTGCTTTATATTTAAAATATCTTATCGACATTCGGCTCCCTGAACAGCACCGGTCTCGATCAAGGCCATTGCTGGGGCAACATTTCCCCCAGAAGGTCACTGCTGGGAGACACTCTCGCTCATTCCTTCCCCAATTTTCCGCGGTCACCGTTTTTCACCCCCAGTGTGACAAGCGGGTGTGTGACCAGTGCCGTTTGCTTGCTTGCGCTGGGTTACCTCTACCTACTCCCCTCCCCCCAACCCCTTACCCCTTCCCCCCACCCCTGATTGCCCCCTCCTTCCCCCCTTTTCCCCCCTCAAGTCCCATGTTTTAAAGTGTACTTGTGTTATTGTGTGCTTGTGCGGAGGTTTTTTAAATGCTCCCACGCTGTACTCCTGATAGGAGCATAGTGGGGGGGGGTTCTTTTTTTCCTCATCTTTCCTCATGTTACTACTGTGTTTCTTTTTCTTTTATCCCTGTCTTCCTGTCCTGTTCCCCCTCTGTAAGGACAGGTTGATGGTCAATTTCACTGGTAACAGTGACAATAAAGGGTTCATTCATTCATTCATTCATTCATTCAAAAACTTCGTGTTGATATGAAAGCATGTCAGATTATCTCAGGGTTTAAGCTGTATTTAGCAGACCCTTCAGGATTTTGCGATTTGCAAATTCAACCAATCCCCGCGAATTCAGGGCGGTGTTGCAATTATACCCAATCACCGCAACTTTCCCACAAATTTGACCAATCGTTGGCGTCGTCTTGAGGTGACGTCGACAAACTACCTTCCGCCTTACTTCCGTGTATACGTTCAAGAGAAGCAGCATGTGCGAGTCAGTGTTTATATAGGCTTAAATTCTGTTACTGAAAGTGTGTTATGTTTACAGTGATGGACTGTGTGCACTTTACATTATTTTTTTTACTTAATACAAGAAATTAATGGATGCCAACATTTTTGCCAAAGTGATATTTTATTTTCCATTGTTTAGGCAGCTTCAGCATCATACTGTAAGATTCTGTTCAAATTGTTTTTTTTTTCCTTCTATGAAGCCTGAGCCATTTATTTTATTAGTTTATAATTATTGTTTAATTTAGTCTTCAGGAGAGACTGCCTGCACACAGTACTAGTATTAATAGTTTTTTTTTTCTTACATGAAAGCTGAGGCATTTATATTAGATTTTAAGGTAACTTCATGTTGTGCTGTGAGATTCTCTGCACTTTAACTTTTGAACCAACAGGAGCATTTGGATAAGTAAAGCCTATTTTTCTGCATTTTTGTAGTCCTGGTAATCTTTTATATTGGTAAAGTTGTTTATAGGACCATTTCTCAGTGTCTTTGTTTTTTTAATCAATAGTTTTTCAGTAATAACTTAATATTTAACATATCACTCAATTTTAATCACAAAAAGAGAAAATGGCAACAATTTCTCGCAACTTTCACTTCCTCCCGCAATGTAATCGCAACAAAAACCTAAAAAACACCGCAACTTTCATCGCAATTTTTTGGAAAACCTCCCACAACATCAGACATTTTAGCCCGCAACAATCACAAAAAAAGGCTCACGACATCCTGGGGGGACTGACTTACTTCAAGAAACTTTATTTATCACACACTTGTGAAATTCCTCTCTGCATTTAACCCATCTGAAGCAGAGAACACATACACAGAGCAGTGGGCAGCTATGCTAACAGCACCGGGGGAGTTAGCCTCGCTCAGGATCGTCCCATATTAACCTAACTGCATGTCTTTGGACTGTGTGGGAAACCCACACAGAAAGTCTGGGCTCGGACCCAGAACCTTCTTGCTGTAAGGTGACCGTGCTAACCATTTACACCACCCATGTTATATCAGCTTCAAGACATTTGGTATCTTCTTCTTCTTTCTTGTCCAACACTGTTGCCAGGCCCTACTGACCCACATGTCATATTAATCGGCAGCAACGAAGTACATTTACTTGAGTATTATTTCTTTTGGAATCTTTAGCCTCTTTATCCTGTTCTACAGGGTTGCAGGCAAGCTGGAGCCTATCCCAGCTGACTATGGGCGAAAGGCGGGGTACACCCTGGACAAGTCACCAGGTCATCACAGGGCTGACACATAGACACAGACAACCATTCACACCTACGGTCAATTTAGAGTCACCAGTTAACCTAACCTGCATGTCTTTGGACTGTGGGGGAAACCAGAGCACCCGGAGGAAACCCACACGGACACGGGGAGAACATGCAAACTCCACACAGAAAGGCCCTCGCCAGCCACGGGGCTCGAACCCGGACCTTCTTGCTGTGAGGCGACAGTGCTAACCACTACACCACCGTGCCGCCCACTTCACTACATTTGAAAGGCAAATAGCGTACTTTTCACTCCATTACGTTTCTGTCAAGGTCCTCGTTACTTGTTACTTTGAAGCAGCTTTGAAAGTGGATGGGTTTTTTTTTTCTTTTCTTTTCTAAAACGTGATTAGTTTCTTCATAGGTGACACTGAGACGGACTATCAGTAATCACTGGTGTCACGTCACGTCCATAGACTGTATAAAATCAAGTTCAGTGATTTCTCAGCAGCATTATTTGAACACGGCAGAATAGAAGGAGGCGGTTCTTCTGGAGAATGTATGCATCCATGGCCCATGAAGCCATGTTTCAGTCTTCTTAAAGGATTAAAGATTCATTTCGTTTTAAATGTTTGCTTTGTTTGCCGAAAACAAACCACATCACGGCCTGCAAAAACTCACCATCCAACCTGCGGAAGCGTATTGAGGGATGTAAACGTTTTATTCCAAGAGAAAACTTGCAGTGAAGTTGTCTCTGCTTTTAGAGCTAGCGATAATGTTGCAATAGCTATGCAGTCTGGTTAGTCAAATGACTTTCTATGGATTTGCCCGCCAAGTTGCCATCGCCTTGTCCACGGCTAATACACATAGCTAGTTAACTTGGACACTGCTAGTTAGCATGTAAAAACAGAGTTACGCTAACATGAATAACTTATCTGAAGTCCTTTCAGAAATATATTTTCGCATAACCTTGCCAAATACAACCCCGATTCCAAAAAAGTTGGGACAAAGTACAAATTGTAAATAAAAATGGAATGCAATAATTTACAAATCTCAAAAACTGATATTGTATTCACAATAGAACATAGACAACATATCAGATGTCGAAAGTGAGACATTTTGAAATTTCATGCCAAATATTGGCTCATTTGAAATTTCATGACAGCAACACATCTCAAAAAAGTTGGGACAGGGGCAATAAGAGGCTGGAAAAGTTAAAGGTACAAAAAAGGAACAGCTGGAGGACCAAATTGCAACTCATTAGGTCAATTGGCAATAGGTCATTAACATGACTGGGTATAAAAAGAGCATCTTGGAGTGGCAGCGGCTCTCAGAAGTAAAGATGGGAAGAGGATCACCAATCCCCCTAATTCTGCGCCGACAAATAGTGGAGCAATATCAGAAAGGAGTTCGACAGTGTAAAATTGCAAAGAGTTTGAACATATCATCATCTACAGTGCATAATATCATCAAAAGATTCAGAGAATCTGGAAGAATCTCTGTGCGTAAGGGTCAAGGCCAGAAAACCATACTGGGTGCCCGTGATCTTCGGGCCCTTAGACGGCACCGCATGACATACAGGCATGCTTCTGTATTGGAAATCACAAAATGGGCTCAGGAATATTTCCAGAGAACATTATCTGTGAACACAATTCACCGTGCCATCTGCCGTCGTCAGCTAAAACTCTATAGTTCAAAGGAGAAGCCATATCTAAACATGATCCAGAAGCGCAGACGTCTTCTCTGGGCCAAGGCTCATTTAAAATGGATTGTGGCAAATTGGAAAACTGTTCTGTGGTCAGACGAATCAAAATTTGAAGTTCTTTATGGAAATCAGGGACGCCGTGTCATTCGGACTAAAGAGGAGAAGGACAACCCAAGTTGTTATCAGCGCTCAGTTCAGAAGCCTGCATCTCTGATGGTATGGGGTTGCATTAGTGCATGTGGCATGGGCAGCTTACACATCTGGAAAGACACCATCAATGCTGAAAAGTATATCCAGGTTCTAGAGCAACATATGCTCCCATCCAGACGACGTCTCTTTCAGGGAAGACCTTGCATTTTCCAACATGACAATGCCAAACCACATACTGCATCAATTACAGCATCATGGCTGCGTAGAAGAAGGGTCTGGGTACTGAACTGACCAGCCTGCAGTCCAGATCTTTCACCCATAGAAAACATTTGGCGCATCATAAAACGGAAGATATGACAAAAAAGACCTAAGACAGTTGAGCAACTAGAATTCTACATTAGACAAGAATGGGTTAACATTCCTATCTCTAAACTTGAGCAACTTGTCTCCTCAGTCCCCAGACATTTACAGACTGTTGTAAAGAGAAAAGGGGATGTCTCACAGTGGTAAACATGGCTTTGTCCCAACTTTTTTGAGATGTGTTGTTGTCATGAAATTTAAAAATCACCTAATTTTTCTCTTTAAATGATACATTTTCTCAGTTTAAACATTTGATATGTCATCTATGTTCTATTCTGAATAAAATATGGAATTTTGAACCTTCCACATTATTGCATTCCATTTTTATTTACAATTTGTATTTTGTCCCAACTTTTTTGGAATTGGGGTTGTAAACAGAATGTAGAAATCTTTCTTTTCTAGTAGCGTTAGTTACCCAATATGATTTTGAGTTTGAAAAGAGTTTGCTAGCATGTCAGGTGGAGCTTCACTGACTAGCTAGCTTAACGTTAAACCACCATGATGGCACAGCATGCGTTCATTTTGTGAATTCACATTTCTGTCTTTGGTAACGGCATTAGGTTCTGAATTAGGTGAGGAAACCCACACAGACACGAGGAGAACATGCAAACTCCACACAGAAAGACCCCCATCAGCCGCTGCGCTCGAACCCGGAACCTTCTCAACAAGATATTTGGGTCGCCTCAAATATAATTTTTTTTTTATCAGAATGTTCTGATTAATATTCATACTTATCCGTAAACTACTCAAGTCCATACAAGCCATGAGGTTTCTTTTTTTTCTTCTGTGTTCTTATCTCGAGATTATGACTTTATCGATGACTTATTTGTCTCATGTTGTTGTTGTTTTGTCTGCAACCACTTATCCCGTGCAGGGTCGCGGGGCAAGCTGGAGCCTATCCCAGCTGACCATGGGCGAGAGGCAGGGTACACCCTGGACAAGTCGCCAGCTCATCGCAGGGCTGACACACGCATAGAGACACAAACAACCATTCACACTCACGGTCAATTTAGAGCCACCAATTAACCTAACCTGCATATCTTTGGACTGTGGGAGGAAACCCACACAAACACGGGGAGAACATGCAAACTCCACATAGAAAGCTCCCCGTCGGCCACTGCGCTCAAACCCAGAACCTTCTCAACAAGATATTTGGGTTGCCTCAAATAAATGTTTGTTTTTTTTTACCTGAATGTTCTGATTAATATTCATACTTATCCGTAAACTACTCAAGTCCAGGGCCGGAGTGGGCCCTGTTTTCAGTCCGGGAGTTTAATTCACATTCAGGCCACTTTGAAATGGAGGAGGAATTTGAGTACATTAAAAAAGATAAAACAAATAACTGTTCTTTCACAATGCTTTTTATTTGGTTTAAATTCAGGTAAACTTCACTTCACTTTAACAATATAGGTTCTCGTGTGCATTTGAACCAATGCTTGTGCATTACATGCCGCATACGCCTCGAAAATAATGGCAAATCAACAATGCTGGGTACTCAGCAACCGGCAGATAAAGCGTGAGGGCGCATTAGGCAACTCAAAAATGGTTAAATGAAATGTAGGCTAATGCAAGTGTTCGATTCTGCTTAGAATATTGGCATACGCATACACCTCTTCTAAGTTATATATTTAACAACAATTATTTAACATCAAATATGACTTCTAGGCCTATGTGTTCATAACCACAATGTGTGCACGCCTGTGGAAATGCACGGTGTGACAGCGAGATGAAATAGGCTGGATGAGGAAATAACATGCAACAGCACATTTGGGACCTCATTCATCTCATCTCATTATCTCTAGCCGCTTTATCCTTCTACAGGGTCGCAGGCAAGCTGGAGCCCATCCCAGCTGACTACGGGCGAAAGGCGGGGTACACCCTGGACAAGTCGCCAGGTCATCACAGGGCTGACATATAGATACAGACAACCATTCACACACATTCACACCTACGGTCAATTTAGAGTCACCAGTTAACCTAACCTGCATGTCTTTGGACTGTGGGGGAAACCGGAGCACCCGGAGGAAACCCACGCGGACACGGGGAGAACATGCAAACTCCACACAGAAAGGCCCTCGCCGGCCCCGGGGCTCGAACCCAGGACCTTCTTGCTGTGAGGCGACAGCGCTAACCACTACACCACCGTGCCGCCCACATTTGGGACCTGTTCATCTAAAATTGTTAATAACTGGGACGTAAAGCAATGTCCGGTTCTTCTTAGAATTAAGACATACACCACATCTATACCGTGTAAATTGCGAGATTTCACATGAGATCAAAAAGCTGAATTGACATCGCAAACTATCGACACATTATAGGCCTAGCATAGACTGATAAAATCGACAAACAGGGTTATCATACTCCATATCTTTCGTAACCTACCAGCTGGTCTTGAGAACATATCTGTCAATTTGGCACATTTTGCTGCCACCTCCTTCCTTTTTTTAAGCTCCGCCCTTTCGGTTCCACCTGGCCTCTTTCTGCCCTCCATCACTGACGCGCGCTGTTTCGCGCCAATGTTGTTTAAGTTCCCCGCAATACAGAGGAGGAGTCTTGGACCAAACCAACTGCAATAGAGGGGAGGGGAGAATTTCCTTATTTGGTAGCGCCTATTTAATCTGCTGCAATGCTGTCGGCGTCTGGGCTGCCATGTGAAAATGCAGAGTGCAGTTGAATTGATGATTAATGCAAGAATAAGATCAGTGACCAAAATTAGTGAAAATTATTTTCCCCATGCTCCAAGCAGGCCACCATTGATGGTTTGGGCCGGGGATGGTCCCGGCTAAATATAGGGCCACCCCGGCATTGCTCAAGTCCATACAAGCCATGAGGTTTCTTTTTTTCTTCTGTGTTCTTATCTCGAGATCACGACTTTATCGATAACTTATTTGTCTCATGATCGGACAATAAACAAATGTTACACTATATGTCCAAAAGTATGTGGACACCTGACCATCACACCCTTCCCCAAGTTAGAGCCATGCAATTGTCTCTGTACGCTGTAGCTTGATAATTTCCCTTCACTGGAACTAAGAGGCCCAAACCTGTTCCAGCATGACAATGCTCCTGTGCACAAAGAGAGCTCCATGAAGACATGGTGTGCTAAGGTTGGTATGGAAGAACTCGAGTGTCCTGCACTCAAGTGACTTGTCACATAAGGGAAGAATACAGGGCAAAGCCCCGACTAATTTTCAACCCCTTTGAATGAATTTGCATGTCTTTGGACTGTGGGCGAAACTGGAGCAAACCCATGTGGGAGGAAATCCACGTAGACATGTGGAGAACATGCAAACGCCACACAGAAAGGCCCCAGTCAGCCACTGGGCTCGAACCCAGAACTTTCTTGCTGCACCGAAACTGAACACCTTTGGAATGAATTGAAACACCAACTGCACCCCAGACCTCCTCACCCAACATCAGTGTCTGATCTCACTCCCAACAGCCACACTCTAAAATCTAGCGGAAAGCCTTCCCAGAAGAGTGGAGCTTATTATATAACAGCAACACGGGGACTAAATCTGGAATGAGAAATTCAGCAAGTATGATTGTTATGGTCAGGTGTCCACAAATGTTTGACCAGATAGTGTATTTTCTGAGATCATGTCGCATCATGCTAACATTACATTGTTCTAACCAGTGGCACACTGTCATAGATTGGGGTCATGGCGATTCTGCAGTTATTACCTGCCATTTCTGAAGATTTTGACGAAGGTAAAAATGTCTTGTGAGCCACAAACCATTGAAGCGATATCTCTCAAACATCACGTGAGAACAACAGAGACATCCCTGAAGTTGGCGGCAATGAAACTGACCACCTGTTCTCAATCACAACGATATTTTTGCACATTTCTGTCGCCTTCTCAAGCAACGATCACTCATTTGGAAATTGTCTAGCACTGACAAAAATACAGCTACATCCTCGTGCATGAGGGAAGTAAAAATGGAAGCGCTGAACCATGATGTAGAGAATGGACGCCTAATCATGGATTTTGACATCGTGGGAAATGGGAGATCGTGTGATTTCGAGAAAACAATTTTTGTTATTTTGAGATCATGAGAAAAGTAAGATAATAGCCTTAATGTATATTATACACAACACACTGCTCCTGAAAATTGTATCTAAACACAAGATGATGTCCTTTTTTTAATGGAATAAATTTACCACTTCAAATACTTTTACAAATGCCAAAAAGTAACTATTAAATACTCTATATATACTACTACTACTAATAAGAAGAAGAATTAGAAGTAGTAGTAAAGAACTCATGATGCAAAATCATTTTTACTGAGATTAAAAAAAAAAGTTAAGATACTCTGTCAACAAGTTCATCATGGTGTTACCTAAATAAACTTTCCTAAAATCGCAAAAATAATTACAAAATTCAAATCTCACTTCTTACCCAGCATCGACCCACCTAACACTAACGTTCCCTTTCTTTCCCAGCAGTATCCGAGACGCCACTTTTTCTAGAAAGCTAGCTAGTTTGAGGTAAAACGATTTACTGTGTAATAAAAACCAATAGTTACGTCCACTAGCAAGCTAGCCAAAGGTTAGTTAAAGCTACTACAGTACAATGAAGTCATGTGACCAAATGTGCGACTGGATAATGAAAGCATCATGTCGATATAATTCCCCAAGTTTATTTATTTACCTACATTTTTAAGTAGGAAATCATTTTCACACGTGAAGTAAGACATCACTCAGGTTTATTGTGCGGATGTTCAGATTGATTCCAACCACCGGTACCAAGGTCCAATATGTTATTACTAACATACCTATTGATATGTACAGCATACAGTGGATACAGTACAGTTATGGTGAAACTGCATGACATACCTGCTGCTTTTAGTGTTATATAAAATAAAATAAAAAAAACAATCCCTGTATTCTGAAGGTTTACAATGCGCAGTCGAAATGGAAGAACTAGGTGCAGATAAGATCTGGTTCTTTGGACTCCATTGGGAATTGATCAAAGAAGAAGAACTGGCTGCTTCAAGAAGGAAGCATATATATTCACATAAATATTACAAGGAAGAATTACTTTACTTTACTATTTTTCCACTAGCTCACTCAACTCTGCATCCAAACCCTGTTGCTATAAGTGCTTACAGAAATTACTTTATTTGTAACAAATAAATACATACACAATGCTCCTTCAGAGTGACTTCCTGTTTGGCCAGGTTTATCAAAACCTTCGGCCAGTTCACTTCAGAGAGTAGGTGCCTTCAGACTGGGACGGTCCTGTTCTCGGGATTGCTCAAATGCTGCCCAAAAAGGTTATCTACCTCAGCTACCTTCCAACTGGACCAAACTAATAGTGTTTTAAAGAATCGAGGGATGTTTTATGTCTACGCATATCAAATCCAGTTCTTAAACAGATCAATATCTTGGAACATTTTCGTCCCCACTGCTCTCGTCCTCTTCCTGGTGTTGAGGCAGCTCTAAAACTGGACACGGAGCCTCAGTGGCGCCATCAGACCCCAGCATCTGCCTCTGGATGAGTCTGTAGTAGAGGCCATGGAGGTCCATCAGCTCTTCGTGGTTGCCCTGCTCCGCTACAATGCCATTGTCCAGTACCACGATTGTGTTGGCATGTTGCACCGTGCTCAAGCGATGGGCAATCACCAGGACTGTGTAGTTCTGCATCACGGCATTCAGAGCCTGCTGGACCTGACAACATATTCATACACGTTTTTCAAGAGGGGGCATCATGATAGAGCTGTTTACACTTTAAGCATTTTTACATAGCAAACATGTTTCGAAGTCTCTCTCTTGTCTTTGAAGGTCTTTGTTCAGAGTCTAGAATTATTCAAGAGAGTTATATACAACCCCAATTCCAAAAAAGTTGGGACGTTGTGTAAAGCGTAAATAAAAACAGAATGTGAAGATTTGCAAATCATGAAAAACCTATATTTAATTGAAAATAGTACAAAGACAACATATCAGATGTTGAAACTGAGAAAGTTTATTGTTTTTTGAAAAATACATGTTCATTTTGAATTTAGTGCCAGTAACACATTTCAGAAAAGCTGGGACAGGGGCACAAAAGACTGAAAAAGTTGTGCAATGCTAAAAAAAAAAAAAAGAAACTAATTTGGTTAATTGGCAACAGGTCAGTAAGACGATTGAGTACAGTGGTGGCTGGTAGTCTTTCAAACAGGGGAGGCTGGTCGGTTACGATATTTCCAGATTTTAAAAGAAAAAACATCAATTTTGCCCATACTCTTGCCTCTGATCTGGCTGATTGTTGGCAGGGTCACAAACTGTGAAATAACAGGTTCTTTTGGCCCATTAGCCTACTGTCCAATATACATGATGGTGGTGTTGGGGGGAGGGGGGTATATTTTAACATTTTATATTTTAAAATTGTGGCATGTTGTTTAAAAATTGATCATTATTGAAAGCAGCTCTTTGTTAGGAACCTCAGCAGTAGAGCTGGGTGCCACACATTTCATTCAATGACACTTTCCCTATATTTTACTTATTTTGACTGAGAAATGTTTTATTGACAATTTTGATAACCTTTCACTTTTAATCCAGGTCTGTAGTGTGAAATGTTCTCGGCTGTGTTTTTGTTTAAAATGTTTTCCAAATTGTAGCTGTGCTTAATTCATATCCAGAAAAATATATATTCCAATATAATATACTCAGCATAAACATTTTAAATAGATTCTATATTTTTGGTCCATCCATGACATATTACTAAAGTAGCCTATTTACTGTTGTTGATGTGGGTCACTTGCTGTTAGCCAATTCACTTTCTCGTACCAGGAGAGCTGAAAGGAACGAGTATTATTCCCTACCTTTTTCACCAAGTCAGTTTGAGGCGTTGGTCTCTTTAATTTAAATTTTTTCCTCGAAAGGAAGACTGGCAAATGGCTTCGCCAAAATTAAATCAGCAATGCTTGGCATCCATGCGCAGCTTTCTTGCTAGCTGACTAGCCCCCTCAAGTTCAAGTTCAGTCACTCAAATAAACAAAATTTCTGGAACTAAGATAGCAAACTTGACAACACTATATTTACACTTTATTTACAATGAAAATATATACAAACTAAAAAAGCTGGTAGAAACCGTATGTAATGAATGAAATCGAAATGTAAGCTGAGCTCTTACAATACACCACAGCACTTGCGAATCCGCATGGGACTAAACTGAAATTCACCGCTGCCTGTCTATATTTGAAACGAGCTGTCAATCAAAGAAAATATCTGGCCGCTTTCACCAATCACCAGTCTCCTCGCGGAAACTGCCATGTCCCTCCCATGTGAGGCTGGGAGTCCGTAGGCGGGCGTTTTCGCAGTATTTGTCCAATAACCGTCTTGCATTTTGAGATCGAAAAGCTCATAGCTCCCAAATGCCACTGAAGTCCACTGAGGCTGGGAGTCCGTAGGCGGGCGTTTTCGCAGTATTTGTCCAATAATCGTCTTGCATTTTGAGATTGAAAAGCGCATAGCTCCCAATGCCATTGAAGTCCACTGAGACTGCGCTGCATCGCGCTGTCACGAGGGGGAGAAACTCACGCGCACATTAAAGTTATAAGGGCATTTTTAGAGGAGGCTGAGCCTCCCTCGTTGTCTTAGAGCAATCGCCTGTGATTGAGTATAAAAAGAGCATCCCAGAGAGGCGGAGTCTCTCAGAAGTAAAGATGGGGAGGGGTTCACCGCTCTGTGAAAGACTGCGTGGGCAAACAGCACAACAATTTAAGAATAACATTCCTCAATGTAAAATTACAAAGAATTTGGGGATCACGTCATCTGTGGTCCATAATATTAAAAGATTCAGAGAACCTGGAGAAATCTCTGTACGCAAGAGACAAGGCTGAAAACTGACATTGGATGCCTGTGATCTTCAGGCCCTCAGGAGACACTGCATTAAAAGCAGACACGTGTCTGTAGTGGAAATCACTGTATGGGCTCAGGAACACTTCAGAAAATCATCGTCTGTGAAAACACTTCATTACTGCATCCACAAATGCAAGCTAAAACCAGATATAAACAATATCTAGAAACACCGCCACCTTCTCTGGGCCTGAGCTCTTTTACAATGGACTGAGGCGAAGTGGAAAACTGTCCTGAGGTCTGATGAATCAAAAGTAGAAATTCTTTTTAGAAATCATGGACACCACGTCCTCCAGGCTAAAGAGGAGAGGGACCATCCAGCTTGTTATCAGTGCACAGTTCAAACGCTAGCATCTGTAATGGTACGGTATGAGGGGGCATTAGAGCGCATGACATGGGCAGCTTAGACATCTGGGAAGGCATCATTAATGCTGAATGATATATACACATTTCAGAGCAATATGCTGCCATCCAGACAAAATCTTTTTCAGGGAAGGCCTTCCTTCTTTCAGCAAGACAATGCCAAACCACTTTCTGCACATATTAGAACTGCATAGCTTCTAATCTGTAGTAAAAGAGTCCGGGTGCTAAACTGGCCTGCTGCAGTCCAGACCTGTCTCCCATTTAAAACATTCGGTGCGTTATGAAGCACAAAATACAACAAAGGAGACCCCGAACTGTTGAGCAACTGAAATTGAATATCAGGCAAGAATGGGACAACATTTCTCTTTCAAAACTACCACATTTGGTCTCCTCAGTTCCCAAACATTTACAGACTGTTGTTAAAAGTAGAGGTGTTGCAACACAGTGGTAAACATACCCCTGCCCCAACTGTTTTGAAACGTGTTGCTGACATCAAATTCAAAATGAGCATATATTTTTCAAAAAACAATAAAATCTCTCAGTTTCAACATTTGATATGTTCCAATGAAATATACCATATGTTTTCCATGATTTGCAAATTATCGCATTCCGTTTTTATTTACAGTTTACACAGCGTCCCAACTATTTTTGGAATCGGGGTTGTATTTGGTTCTTTGGAATCAATGGTCTGCATAAGAACTGCATAATCCGAAAACCCTGTTACAAACAGGATGTCTACATCAAAGACAAGGATTAAAGTCTTAATCCATACCATGTGTTCGCTCTCAGCATCCAGCGCGCTGGTGGCCTCGTCCAGAATGAGCACGCTCGGGTTTCGGATTAAGGCGCGAGCAATAGCCACTCTCTGCTTCTGCCCTCCTGAGAGCTGAGTGCCCTTCTCCCCAACACCTGAAATGTGACACACATGTGACTCAACACATAGCTCCTGCTCATGCGCCGTTAGATCAGCAGCCAGACAGGAACCAAGAAACTGAGCAAAGGATAAGCAGGAATACAAAATCAGGGCACCTAAACTGTGTAGACGACCTTAGCGGTGTGGATTATAATTATGCAAACAGATCATTTATTATTAATATGTAACAATCACTAACATTTGCTATTATAGAAAAATAATCAAGACTATGGTGGTGTGATGCAATATCAGCCATTACTTTCAACAGGTCATGTTTCATTTGGATGAATGCTGTGTTACTTGGAGTGTTTTAAAACTCGGATCTCACCCGTGTCGTAGCCCTTAGAGAGGCTGCAGATGAAGTCGTGAGCATTGGCCTTTTTAGCAGCTGTGACTACAACTTCCACAGGAGCATCAGGAAGACCATAGGCGATGTTCTTCTGTACAGAACGAGCGAAAAGGACTGGCTCTTGTCCAACCAGTGCTACCTGAGTGAAGAGTTGATTTCGTACATTTTATTGCATTTTAAAACAGTCTAAGCTCTCAGTTTTCAAGTGACTGTTTTTGTAGATCGATCAATCAGCAAAGGTGTCTTTGAAACCTAAACCGAGTCTACTAGCTAAACAATTTCAGTCAAAACAATAAAATTCTGGTTGAGAATACAGTATAATATTCTCTCCGTGCTTCCACGGAAGGTGGTCGCATTTTCTGCTCTCCCTCTCCCTCCTTTTTTCCCTGCTTGTGCTTCTGTGTCTTGTCTCGTCTGCTGTACTTTTTGAAGAGACTCTTCCTGCATTACTTTCTAAACTAAAAAAAAAGCATGGAATTGATAAACTGCTCTCCTAACGAAATTGACACAGTTTTCTCGACGAGAAGTTTGGGTTCGGGGGAACCCGTCTGTCCTGCCGGAACGTTTTCTGTGGAGGACATTGAAGATATCTACCTATTCGGAACCATGATTACAGGACTTTTGCTGATTGGATTAGGCATTGCCCTGGTATATCGAGGAAATCAGACAACAGTGACAGCTATTCAAAGCCCCACAAAGCTGCCCGATATGATTGGAATGGTGGGCAAAGCTGTTGGCACGCAGACTGTGGACATTCAGAACTTTAACCACAAAATGGTTGTTATCTCGGAGCAGCTTTCAGCTTTGCAAGGAATATGTTTTTCGGAGATCAATTTGAATAGAATGGACGGAATGGACAGATATGGACGAGCGGTGTGGACGTGCAAAGACTGTGTCTGGAAAGACCAAACAATTCATATCTTATCGACATTTGGCGCCCTGAGACAGCACCGGCCTTGGTTCAGGCAGTTGCTGAGGCAACATTTCCCCCTGAAGGTCACTGCTGGGAGACACTCTCATTCCTCGCATTCCTCTCTAACTCTCCGCGGTCGCCATTTTTACCCCCGGTGTGACAAGCGGGTGCGTGACCAGCGCCTTCATGGCTGCAGGAGCAGACGGCTGCTTGCTTGCGCTGGATTACCTCCCCCCCCCCTTACCCCCCCCCTCAAGTCCCATGTTTAAAGTGTACTTGTGTTGTTGTGTGCTTATGCAAAGGTTTTTTAAATGCTCCCACACTGTACTCCTGACAGGAGCATAGTGGGGGGTGTTCTTTTTTTCCCTTATCTCTCCTCATGTTGTGTTTCCTTTTTATCTTTATCCCTGTCTTCCTGTCCTGTCTACCCTATGTCAAATGTATGTTGTATATGTACGGACAGGTTGACGGCTAATTTTGCTGGTACATGTGACTAGTGGCAATAAAGGGTATCATCATCATCATAAGCTATAATCATTAACCAGGTAGCCATGGCCTAATGGTTAGAGAAACAGCACTGAGATCAAAATCCGTAGGTGCTAAAGAAGGCAACTGGACTTGCTTGAAATCCTTGAAGACATTTCACCTCTCATTCGAAAGGCTTCTTCAGTTCTGTCTGACTAGTGGGGAGTTTCAGGTATTTATCCTCTAGTGGACCAAAAGCAACCCTAAGGAGTCCTTGAGGTCGCATGGGTCATTGCCCCTCTCAGCCAACCTGTAGGTTGTTAGGGTGGTCCTTCGGGACCAAAAGGTCACTGGTTTGATTCCCTGGCCCAGCAGGACTAGCTGAAGAGCCCTTGAGCAAAGCACCTAACCTCAAATTGCTCCAGCAAGAGTGGTGGCATACCTTGTGTCTGATTAGCCAAAGAAAAACTGATGATGCACTTATGCCTGGCTACAACTAATAACTAATTAACCAGGTGCGTTTTTATGTTCTATGGGAAGGTTTTGTGCCACATCTTGCTTTAAAATACACAAGTTATAAAAATGTGTTCATTTAAGACTTTTGAATTTATTCCCACTTTTAAACCCCTCTCATCCTGACCTTGGAATGAAGGTAGCCATGCTGGTATGTCTCGATCGTCCGTCCGTCCAGCAGCACTTGGCCGTTCTGAGGTGTGTAAAAGTTCTCCAGCAGAGAAACACAAGAACTTTTACCGCTGCCCGAAGGACCCACCAGAGCCGTCACCTCTCCTGGCTGGATACGGAATGACACGTTCTGCCAATAAAACATTTATGTAGGCTGAAGATTTATCGACTACACGAACACATATGGTTTGTTTGGACCACATTTCAACCTTTAGTAACACATTTTAAACAAAAAACAAACGAAAGCATGTCTGGTTCTAGTTTACTAATAATGGAAATGAGGATAATATACACTGTCGATTGTGTAAAATACGAGGTGTGTCAGAAAAGAAACAGGACTGGGGTCACAAAAAATTTGTCAAATCCAAACTACAAACTTCCCCTTCAAAATAACCCCCCTCGAGTCTAATGCACTTTCCCATCCTTCTCCGCCATGCCTCCTGGAAGGATTCTCCCAGGATTCTCCGCAGCTCCGTCATCATGGCCCTCTTGATGGCTTCCATATCCGGAAAATGGGTCCCCTTGATGACCCTCTTGAGCTGACTCACGCGCTCAACGTTGGCCTCAGTCCTGGGGTCGTCTTCCACGTCCTCGCATCCCTCTATGAACCTCTTGTGCCACTCAAAAACCCGTGAACGCGACATCATCTCATCTCCGTACACTTGCTGCAGTAGTCCGAGTGCTTCTGACGGAGTTTTCCCCAGCTGGACCAGAAACTTCAGGTTGGTTTGTTGCTCTGTGCCCATCGCTTGACAGCTTAAAACTGAGGAGCTGCTAACAAAAGCACGTGAAAAAACATACAATGGCTGCAGAGAGCCAAGATCGCAGTTACAGTTAGGTCCATAAATATTTGGACAGAGGCAACATTTTTCTAATTTTGGTTCTGTACATTACCACAATGAATTGTGAACAAAACAATTCAGATGCAGTTGAAGTTCAGACTTTCAGCTTTAATTCAGTGGGTTGAACAAAATGATTGCATAAAAATGTGAGGAACTAAAGCATTTTTTTAAACACAATCCCTTCATTTCAGGGGCTCAAAAGTAATTGGACAAATTAAATAATTGTAAATAAAATGTTCATTTCTAATACTTGGTTGAAAACCCTTTGTTGGCAATGACTGCCTGAAGACTTGAACTCATGGACATCACCAGACGCTGTGTTTCCTCCTTTTTAATGCTCTGCCAGGCCTTTACTGCAGCGGTTTTCAGTTGCTGTTTGTTTGAGGGCCTTTCTGTCTGAAGTTTAGTCTTTAACAAGTGAAATGCATGCTTAATTGGGTTGAGATCAGGTGACTGACTTGGCCATTCAAGAATATTCCACTTCTTTGCTTTAATAAACTCCTGGGTTGCTTTGGCTTTATGTTTTGGGTCATTGTCCATCTGTATTATGAAACGCCAACCAATCAGTTTGGCTGCATTTGGCTGGATTTGAGCACACAATATGTCTCTGAATACCTCAGAATTCGTCCGGCTGCTTCTGTCCTGTGTCACATCATCAATAAACACTAGTGACCCAGTGCCACTGGCAGCCATGCATACCCAAGCCATCACACTGCCTCCGCCGTGTTTTACAGATGATGTGGTATGCTTTGGATCATGAGCTGTACCACGCCTTCGCCATACTTTTTTCTTTCCATCATTCTGGTAGAGGTTGATCTTGGTTTTATCTGTCCAAAGAATGTTCTTCCAGAACTGTGCTGGCTTTTTTAGATGTTTTTAGCAAAGTCCAATCTCGCCTTTTTATTCTTAAGGCTTATGAGTGGCTTGCACCGTGCAGTGAACCCTCTGTATTTACTTTCATGCAGTCTTCTCTTTATGGTAGATTTGGATATTGATACGCCTGCCTCCTGGAGAGTGTTGTTCACTTGGTTGGCTGTTGTGAAGGGGTTTCTCTTCACCATGGAAATTATTCTGCGATCATCCACCACTGTTGTCTTCTGTAGGCGTCTAGGTCTTTTTGCATTGATGAGTTCACCAGTGCTTTCTTTCTTTCTCAGGATGTACCAAACTGTAGATTTTGCCACTCCTAATATTGTAGCAATTTCTTGGATGGGTTTTTTCTGTTTTCGCAGCTTAAGGATGGCTTGTTTCACCTGCATGGAGAGCTCCTTTGACCGCATGTTTTCTTCACAGCAAAATCTTCCAAATGCAAGCACCACACCTCAAATCAACTCCAGGCCTTTTATCTGCTTAATTGAGAATGACATAACGAAGGAATTGCCCACACCTGCCCATGAAATAGCCTTTGAGTCAATTGTCCAATTACTTTTGGTCCCTTTAAAAACAGGGTGGCACATGTTAAGGAGCTGAAACTCCTAAACCCTTCATCCAATTTTAATGTGGATACCCTCAAATGAAAGCTGAAAGTCTGGACTTTATGTCCATGTTCATTATATAACTATAACTTGAATATATTTCAGTAAACAGGTAAAAAAAACAAAATTTGTGTCAGTGTCCAAATATATATGGACTTAACTGTATATACTCCCCGGATATTACTTCACACGGTGACGCAACCTGCTAATCCCTACCCCACTCATAGCTCACACAGCACACTAAGTCCTGTTACTTTTCTGACACACCTCGTATATTTGAGAGTTGTATTGCTGTAAAATGAAAATACTTGTGCTGGGTCAGTGGGACAGAACTTGGTCCCTAAGAGGGAAGACAGGGATACCTTAAGGACATTGGTCTCTGGTCGTGTCGGATAAGCAAATGTCACATTCTTGAACTCTACCAGGCCTTGCAACATATCTGGAGCTTCTTGGCCATCCAAAGTGTGTTTAGGCTTCCTGTCAATGTACTCAAAGACCTTCTCTGCAGCTCCCACGCCCTGCATCAGACCTGTATAGACGGATGCAATGCTCTGTGGGGCAAAACAAATCGAGATAGAAATGGACACGGGTCCCATTTGAAAATATATACCTAATGTAAGCAAACAACGTGACTAAACCTATGTCACGTCTCACCTCTAGGCATTCCCCAAGCTCAAGCTCATAGATAATGAAAGAAATGAGAGTTCCCCCACTCATCTGGTTCGTCACCACCAAGTGTCCTCCGTAAAACAGGATTGCCACCTGCAACGCCAGCTCCGAGATCTAAAACAAGAACGATATGTTTCACATCATCTATACCTTCTAAATCACCATTTAGATTAGTCCTGGCTCCTCTTCTCCCAATCCAAACATGAAAATACACTACCACAATTCTGATCCAAAAGTGCTTGGACCCCTTACTCATGATAGAACTCATGGTGTAATTGGTCCTGTTGGGTTTGTCAGTGAAAAAACAACACTTGGAAAGAAATAAATGTTTATTCCTTAAAGATACTTGATACGCACACAGCTGGACCACATAAAGCAGGCGTAGGCTACAGCTTGCTTCTTGTTGAGTGCAAACACCTCCAACAGCTTGCTGTAATAAGACTCGGCCTCGTGATCCTCGCTGGCGAAGCTGCGCACCGTCCGCATGGCTGAGATCGTCTCCTCCGCCACTCTGTTGGCCTGAGCCAGTGACGTCTGCACCTCTTTGGTTAGTTTCTGCAAGACAACATTGGTGGAAACATTTGCATACATTTTTAAATAGTCAAACATGGAGGGAAGGTCAATCATAAGGATTTGAACTCTCACCTTGTAATACTCGCCATAGAGCTTGGAGAGTAAGGCGATGTACGGGAAGCCCATGATGGTGACGAGCGACAGCTTCCATGACATGCCGAACATGAAGATGAAGAAGCCGACTGCCTTGACGAAGCTGCGCAGGAACAGGTTGACGTTCTGCGAGATGAGGTCACTCACCTGCGTGGTGTCCGAGGTCAGCCGGGACGTGATGTCACCTGTATGGATTCAACATCAGTGTCCGAGTCCAGTTTTTGTTCCTTTGGTTATGATTACCAACACTAATACTGTTATGATGTTCAGATGATGGTTAATGCTGCTCCTGACAGATCTGAGTACTTACTGTTTGACTAGTCATTGGATAAATCACACTCTTTATGGGACACTATTGGTAAATAAGTATTTATTGAAAAATAAATATTGCTATAAAACCTAAAGCAATGATCTGGGATAATGGTGCATCCATTGTTAATAGTGGACACAACAAAACAGTTAGCATGTGTTCGTTAGCTTTTATCTCGTAATGCAACACTCAACCTGTATGATTGGCATCGAAGAAGCCAATCTCTTGATGCATCAATGAGCGGAAAAGGAGGTTCCGCAGTCGAATGTTAAGCCTGGCGAATGTCAGTGAGAACACACCACCACGAAACCCAATGGCCAACGAACTAGAAACAGAGACTGAGTGTTACTGTCCACGGTTGCATTTTTGGAGCAGCGAAAATCCTTTCTGTAAATCTCTTCACTAATCTCATGCACATTATGGGGGCAGCCATCTTGAAAAACCTGAGTAATTTAGTCTCGTTCCTTCCCCTAGTGCCCCCTCTACCGAAGTTTCAATGACGTTTACAGAAGTTTCATTTCACATTAAAGTTAATTTTGTAAATTCTTACATTTTAACTTAAAGTTATACTTTGAATCAGGTATATAAATATTTGGGCATGTATTTATGAAAGACTTTGTATGAAACAGACTTACATTAGTTATTATTCAGACTTATATTAGCACACACACACTAAATGACTGCAACTCACCTGACGAAGGCTAAAACAGTGAGTGTAACCATCGGTTTGATGAAATAGTCCATACTCTTATGGATCACTATACCATCAATGGCTTTCCCAGTGAAATACGGGATAAAGGCTTCACCTAGAGACAGCAAAATTAAAAATAAAAAAATAAAAACACAATATAACTTTCTTTTTACACATACACCTGCTGTCAGGGAGATCCCTAAACATTTATCATTAGGGGTGTTCACACGGCACATATTTGCATCGATGCTGCACCGATATATTTTGTTGCGATATATCTTACACCGGTGTAAATTTTGTGGAGCGTTCACACGTCACAAACCTGCTTACTAGAGAGACGCGTGTTAGCACCGGTGCAGCCCCACTTGCATTCACACGGCAGTTTTTGCGACCGTGCTATACAATAGTAATAATGTGGAAATGAAATATGCGCATGCGTGAAAATGTACTTCCTTTTCCCGTTTGTCATGGCATCACCAAGCGCCGGGAAGACAACGTGGATGAAGACACCAGTGTTGCCAGATACTGCTGACGTTTTCCAGCCCAAAATATGTTCAAATCCGCCAAAATGCACTTAAAACCGCCCAATCTGGCAACACTGGAAGACACGCAGTTCTGTTGTTGTTGATATTCGCCATTTTGGAAGCGCAAAATACCAGGATGCAAATTATGCAATGCCCGTATGTAATCAACTCTCCTCACGCGTAGCAAGTCTACCCCTGTAGCATTCAGACGTCCCATTTTATATCGGTGCTGCCCCGCAAACTAGCATTTACTCCGGAGTAAATTTCTTAAACCACCTCCCGAGCAGGGTTAGATTTGCACCGGTTTAAGCAGCTTTCAGGGGCTATACCAGTATAACTTTGTACCGTGTGAACGCTCTACTGGGGCAGCCCCGGTGCTACACCGGAGTAAAAGTTGCCGTGTGAACACCCCTATTTATGCCACAGGCGTGATTAAGGTGCAGTGGTATTTTTTATTTGACTTTTATTTAACCAGGGAAAATCAATTGGGAACCAATTCAAAAAAAATCAGCAAGTACAACAGTCAGCCATGATTTGTTGCAGTTTTTATTTCAAGACGTTAAGTGATATTGGAGTTTATAATGAATTCCTGTCATTTGCAGCAGCAAAATGGAAGGAATTACGGCCAAAAACAGTGCAGACCTTTGGAATGGTGAGCATAATAAAATCGCTGGCTTGTAAGCCATATTTGCTATCAGAAATATGCAAGAGATTTGAGACTATCTTCCAAAATTGTTTTGTAAACTAGTTGGAACCAGTGTTAAAGCCGCCTGATATGGAAGGAAGGCCAAGTCATCATTTTGTAGAGATCGCGATGGTGAGTGGTGAAGGGTGGAGCTGTGGAAAAGCTGTGGATGCTCTTCTATGACATTTGATAAATTGTACCACCGTAATTGAACAGCAGGAAAACAGTCATTTTCACAAGAATATGTTTGACGGAATACCTTGAAGGAAGGAAGCCTTGATCTGATACAAGAAGCCAATTCGAGCTTTAATTTTTGACTGAAGGTTATCGATGGCATGCTAAATGAGAGAGATGAGCCCAACCAGAAGCCAAGGTATTTATAAAGAGCTCACAAACTCTAGTACCTAGTATTCTACTAGGTTTACTAGTATCTAGTAAAAGTATCTAGTACTATGAGTTAAACCCATAACTTTATTTCATTTTATTATTTTATTTCTACTATTGTTTAATTCTTATTATTTTTCTTCCCCAATTATTTTATGTAATTTTATTTTCTATTGTTTACTGTTCTGCTTTTACTTCTGCAAAGCACATTGAACTGCCACTGTGTATGAAATGTGCTATATAAATAAACTTGCCTTGCCGAGCCATCTGTACTGAATATCTTGGGAGGGTCAAGGATGATGTGGTTTTTCCGATCAAACAACATACTTTTGTTTTTTTAGAATGAGAAGCTATGGCCTAATGGTTAGAGAAACAGCTTTGGGACCAAAAGGTTGCTGGTTCAATTCCCTGGCCCAGCAGGACTGGCTGAAGTGCCCTTGAGCAAGGCATCTAATCCCCAACTGTTCTGGCAAGAGTGGTGGCATACTTTGTGTCTGATTAGCCAAAGAAAAACTGATGATGCAATTATCAATTCAGGCAGGAAACCCGACCATAATAATAAAAAAAAAAAAAAAAAAAAAGAATTGAGAGCCAGGTGAAGGTTGGGAAAAGACTGCTGGATGGAGGCTTTGTTGAAGAGTGGACGCAGCAGAGTGGAGAGAAGCGCCAGTTGACTGTATGATGGAATTATGAGCATACAGATATATCTAAGAGTCCCCAACGGCCTTGGGCACATTGTTCTTGTAGACGGAGAACAAGGTAGGGCCAAAGATGGAGCCTTGAGGCACCCCTTTAGATATGGCAAGTGATTCTGACGTAATGTTTTCAGTCTTTACCTACTGGACACGATCTGCGAGATTACTGGCAAACCAGTTACAGCATCTACTGGACAGGCCAATTCTGGTAAGTATTTGCAGGAGAATATTATGGTCGACTGAGTCAAAAGCCTTAGCTAAGGCACTTTTAGTGGGATCAAAGCAGCCAAGTCGTGAGTAAACCAGGGACTGTAGTGGTTCTTGGCCTGGAATTTTTTTTCAATGGGGTGTGTTTATCAACGATAAAACTAAAGGTGTTCTTGAAATAAGACCAGACATCACCCACAGAAGGAATAATGTTGGTTCTTTCCCAGTTTGTCTCAGCAACATCATGTAAGAAGGCCTGATCCTCAAAATTTTTCAGTGAGGTTTGGTCACAATTGTTGTTGGGCATTTAACAGAGAGGACTGAGTGAACACAAGTAACGACACAGTGGTCACTCAAGTCCTGACGGAAAACTCCAGATTGATAGTTTGTCTGACGATTTCAAATTGTACAGTATCGGGTCAGTTAAGATACAATTTAAAACAGGTTTAAAGCATCAAATTGCTGTTTGACTAAGTCTCAGGGGTTGATTATACCCCAATTTACAACCCCCCCATCAGGACACACTCAGAGGAGATATGAGGGGCCAGAAGTTCACTAAGAGCTGTAAGTGTGCGTTCTGGAGCAGAAGGTGGTTGATAACATACAGCAATAAAAAGAGTGAAGTTCTTTTGACAGTTTAAGTTTTAACAATAACTATTCAAATTGTACGGGGACTGAACTAGACAGAATTACAGAACACTGCAAATGGTCTTTTACAAAGATGGCCACACCACCTCTCTTCATGGAGCTATCCTGATGAAAAATATTGTAACCCTGTCTATGAATTTCAAGATTCGAGATACTTTTCTTAAGCCATGATTCAGAAAGAAAGAGCCAGAGCATTAGCAGTGTGCACCCTAAATCAAGGCGAGCTGGTATAGTGGTTAGCATGTCTGCTTCTTGACCGGGAGATCGCAAGTTCTACCAAAGACCATTATCAAAGTGGTACCTTCTGGCAAGGCACGCTGCAATACAGATATGAGTAGGGAGTCAAACTCTCACGGTTACCAGAGAACCGAGGAACTGAGGTGAGCAAGGTCTTCAGGAGGACTAACCCCCGAAAGGCAGACGGCCCTGACAACATCCCCGGCCGTGCTTTGAGGGCCTGCTCCACACAGTTAGCAGAGGTCTTCACAGACATTTTCAACCTGTCCCTCTCCATGTCGTCTGTGCCCACATGTTTCAAGACCACCACCATAGTGCCCCTCCCAAAGAAAAACAATATAACATGCCTGAATGACTATCACCCAATTGCACTCACTTCAGTTGTAATGAAGAGTTTTGAGAGGATAGTCATGTCACACATCAAAAAGGATATCCCAGACACAATAGACCCCCTTCAATTTGCATATCGTCAGAACCGTTCAACTGACGATGCCGTCAATGCAGCCATCCACACAGCCCTGTCACACCTGGAACACAAGGACACCTATGTTCGAATGCTGTTTGTGGACTACAGTTCAGCCTTCAACACTGTCATCCCCAGCAGACTGACTGAGAAGCTCTCCACCCTTGGACTGACATCCTCCCTCTGCTGCTGGGTCCTGGACTTTCTCACAAACAGACCCCAGGCTGTCAGAGTCGGTACCAGAACATCCAGCACCAAGACAGTGAGCACAGGGACCCCCCCAAGGCTGTGTGCTCAGTCCACTCCTGTACACCCTCTTCACCTACGACTGCACCCCCTCCCAGAGTAACACTTCCATCATCAAGTTCGCTGACGACACCACTGTCATTGGGCTGATCACCGGCGGAGATGAGAGAGCCTACAGGGAGGAGGTGGCTCGGCTGGTCTCCTGGTGCCAGGAAAATAACCTCTCCTTGAACGCTGAGAAGACCAAGGAGATGATTATTGACCCGAGGAAGAGGAGGAGAGACCAGCACGCCTCGCTGCACATAGACAGGACACAGGTGGAGAGGGTGAAAACATTTAAATTCCTGGGAACTCACATCAGTGAGAATCTCACCTGAACACACAACACACAGCAGACCATCAAGAAGGCTCAACAGAGACTCTTCTTCCTGAGGAAGCTGAGGAAATTTGGACTGTCCACCAAACTCCTCAGCAACTTCTACAGGTGCACAGTGGAGAGCGTCCTGACAAATTCCATCACTGTGTGGTACGGGAACTGCACAACTCAGGACAGAAAGGCTCTCCAGTGTGTCATTAAAATGGCACAGTTCATCTGTGGAGCTGTCCTCCCCCCACTACGGGACATTTACAACACCCGGGTCACAAAAAGGGCACAGAGCATCATCAGGGACCAAACACACCCACAACACAGATTATTCACACTCCTACCATCTGGCAGACGCTACAGGAGTGTGAAAGCAAGGACTACTAGACTAACAAACAGGTTTTACCCCCAGGCCATCAGGCTTTTGAACCACGGATTATAATCACCATCTACCTCTATATTTGCAGTTTTGCACAAGACATTGCACATTATATCTACCTCCATGTTTGCATATTGTTTGATTTTTTTTAATTGTTTATTTTCGTTTATTTTCATTCTACTTTTATATTTTGCATTGCATATGCACTTTATATTTTAGATTTCGTATTTTAAATATCTTTCTTTTTATATTAGTAAGCATAGTTTTTGTCGGGTAGTTGCAAAATAAGAATTTCATTACCCAATAATAAACCACTGTGTCTGTTATTGTGTATATGACAAATAAACATCTTGAATCTTGAACCAGCCCCCCCACTGTAATCCTAGCTATGTAATATGTGAGAGGCCGAGGGCTATAGAAATGGAGAGCGGTGCGGCCCAATGTGCCAAGTGCCTGGTTTGTACTGGGACAGGAGACCAGCTAGGAAGACCAGGGGCCTCATTTATAAAACTTTGCGCAGAATTTATGCCAGAAGATGGCGTGCGCACGAAACTCAGAATGTGCATGCACACAGAAATATTCTGATTTATAAAACCGTGCGCACGCACGTTCCACGCCAATTTCCCTTTATAAATCACAATCCACTCTAAATTTGCAGCATCTGTGCGTACCTCAAGACACACCCACAATTGCCTATAAATATTCAGTGAAACGCCCTTCATGAATATTGATATCTGTGGACAACATGCCCAAAACAGAAGGAAAGACAAAGAAGCGAAACTTCACCGACTGTGAAGATGAAGTGCTAGCCACCAGCGCCCATGTCCTAACAGATGCAGTGCTGCAGGTGCAGCGGGAACATGTGGATGCCATCCGCGAGGTCGCCCGGGAGTTAAAAGAAATAAAAAATGAGTTGTCTGCATTAAATGCCAGCATTAAAGAATTTCTTAAAAAGTAATCATTTGTTTCCATACCTAATTATTTACAAGCGGCGCATCACCTCCTCGTGCTGGCGCACGGCACCTGCGTTTGGGTGGAATGCCTGGGGATAGGGATCGGGGTCGAGATCAAGGTTGACCTCTTCAGCTGTGCCACATTGTGCAGCACAGCACAGGCCCTAACAATCCTTTTCGGGTCTGTAACATAGCGCTCCCCCCGTGGCATCCAGACAACGCCATCTGCCCTTCAGGAGCCTGATGGTGCGCTCCACAACAGCACGCGCCTGACTGTGGCGCAGGTTGTAAGTGGTCTCCTCAGGCATTTGGGGGTTCATAAATGGCGTGAGCAGCCACCGTTTCAGCGGATACCCACTGTCACCTACAACATAACTGAATGAGTAAAGGGTTGAATATTTAGAAATGGTCTAAGAATGGTTACAAATACTGTCAGGATTTATGCATTAATCACCCGCACCCAGAAGCCAACCATCGCGCACAGCTCCAGCATCCAGTCGCCGCCCAACGCTGCTATGTCTCAATATAAATGAATCATGGGTTGAACCAGGCCAGGCCACTGGGCGACAACATTTGTGAGGACCATGTCTGTGTCACATATAACTTGGACATTGAGGGAATGAAAATGCTTCCTGTTAACAAAGGCAAATTCATTTTCACTCTGTGCCCTTATAGCAATATGAGTGCAGTCAATAGCACCGATCACATTTGGGAAATCGGACTTTGCTGCAAATTGCGCTTTTTTATTTGCCTGTTCACCCACCGTGTAAGGAAACTTGATGTAGTTTGGTGATAAACCAATTACACCTCCTAACACTTCTGGCAAAATGCAGCTGAAGGTTGGCTGCGATATCCCGGACCTGTCAGCCAGTTCTCGCTGAAAAGTGCCAGTGGCCAGAAAGCCGATGGAAGTCAGCACTTGCAGCAAGACTGGGATGGCATGATTCTGGCGGGTACCTCTCTCCAACGCTGGGCCCAACTCAGCTATCAGGTGTAAAAGGACAGCTCGTGGCAATCTGAATCGGCTCATGAGCCACTCATCGTCATTGGCCAACAAATCTTGTTGGTCTCTGAAGACTCGCTCTCTCCTAATTCTTCCATTTGCCACATCCTCCAGCAATGCCAAATACGCCATAGTGCATCATAAGACCTACCACGGCAAATCCCTCTTATATACTATTTACAGAGTAGGCAACCTAACAAGCAACATGTGTGATAGCCTAATGATTAATATTGAAAAATGACACAACATGCATGAAAGCCATAAGTGGATAATTAACAAAACTTAGCCTACTGCTTATGTTGCAAAAACATACAATGTATAGCCTATCAATTTGTCTTTATTGCCTTAAATAAGATGTTATTTTTGACAAGTGCACAAAATTAAGGATTATAAATGTTAAGTCAGTCACATCTTTGATGCGCGATGTTATGTTTGTGTTAAACTTCGATTATTGAACCAATTTCGGGTCGTTCTCCCCGTTTCCTCCTGAGGTCGCATTTTCCGCGTTTCCCTTTTTTGTGTGCGTACGCATGGGTCAGAGCTTGCGTGGAGGTGCACACATTTTACCGTCAAGTTCACTTTTTATAAATACCGAAGCTTGCGTAGAATGTGGCGTACGCATTCTTTGGTGCGTACGCATCGTTTATAAATGAGGCCCCAGGTCCTGGCACCGGAGGGACTTTGATTTTTTGACTCTAGATCAAGTTTTCGCAACAGACTACAAATACTGGCATGAAAGTAAAGCCAATGATTTGCATTTGCAAAATCATTAAATGACAGATTAGAAATAGTGGGACCAAAAATAGCAGGGTTGGGTTTGGGTGAACATTGCCAGAGATGAGCGACAAAAGAACGATTAACAAAAATCCGAAAATAGTGCAAAACTTTGCATTTGTTTATCATTCAAAGGAAATCATGTAGCTGCTGCAATAACATATAAGGGTCCAAAGGAATAACATTTGTTACACACTGAGTAGGAAGTCCAAAAGTCTTAGTGATCCAGAAGAATAATTTGTCCCTGGTTAAAGAAAAAACTAGAATCCAGTGTTCCATCACCATCAGAATCGATGGCAGAGTTGCTGAGAAAGCAGGTTGTTTGTGCTGATGTGTAACAAAGAATAAAAAAAGATTAAAAGCAAGAAAGACAGAAAGAGTTTGAGTGAGCCAGATATATCCAACTCAGTAGAGTGCAAAAATGCTACTGGGATGCAGACGTATGAGAACTACGTGGAGAAAGGAGGACCTGACTTTCATTAATGACAAACCAGAAGACATGCTGCAGGAGTGAGAGCAGCGGTAGCGATAGAAGAGGCCCAGGATGTAGCAAGCATAGGAAGTCAGAGTGCAGCTAGCAAAGGAGCGAAGGTTATACTGGCTAAAAGGCAGAACATGGCATGCTGAAAGGCCCAGGCTACAGCTAAGCAGAGATACAGCTAGGCGGGAGAAGGTTGAAGAGGCCGAAAAAGCAGCAAGCTTTGGCTGATGAGGTCGAGCTGTAGCATGTGAAGAAGCTATAGAGCTTAAAGATTGCTAGTCTCAGATGTTTCAGCTATATGGTGCAAAGGTGTTGATTAATTTTCTCTAACAGCAGATCTTACATTAGACGCCATTCCATCATTAATACAATAAGAATGTTGGTAGCCTCACAAAATACTACAATAATGTTATAAACCATGATTAATGACAAAAATATTGCATTAGGAAAATGTAATTGGCGCATGATTCATAAACATTTAATAATACTATTTCAATTCAATACCATGGACTGGAATACAATTTAGTGAATATATTATTATACAATTGGCCATCAGGATTAATGAAGTGTACGGTTGCAAAAAAGATGAACAAACTCACACACGGCCGAGAGGAGAAGGAAGAAGAAGGCAAGGGACAGAAGCCCTGCGTCCTCCTTACAGTACGATAACAGACGTCCCAGAGTGGCCCCAGAATTCGGCTTCTGCTTCGCCTCGTTCCCTTTCATCTCGGCCCGCTCTTCTTGTTCTTCCTCCACCTCCTCTCCTTCGTCCACCAGCCTCTCCGTCTCTCCTACATTAATTGAGCTGGCAACATGTACACTGCTCAGGAGCTTCCAGAAGAACACAGACCCCATTGCAGAGACACAGGTCCATGAGAACAAGCTGAGGAACCAAGGGTTATGCATCAGCGCGCCCATCTCGGAGAATATCAGGAGCTTGGCGAGGGCATAAGAGAGCATGGTGAGACCGATGAGCGCCACCAGAACGTCCAAGAACGCAACACGTTTCGGGCCGTCTTGCTGGTTCATCAGGACGCCTACAGAGGCGCCGAAAAGGAGGCAGGAACGCACCAGGAACACCACCCACAGATCCAGGACCGAGCGATGGACGTCAAAGTCCAGGATGTCATCCGAGAACGATTTTGGACCAGACCACTTGACGTAGAGGATGGTGGAGACCATACTGTCCACTAGGACGAAAATAAAGATGGAGCCAACAACCACAGGCAACCTCATAGTGGAGTGAGCGAAGCCACAGGAAAACAGGAAGTAGTGCAGCAATCTGACTGATCATCAGAGGATCACTGAAGAACCACCACACAGAGGTCTGATCAGCCTGTACTGAGGCCAAAACGATCACAAAGATGGTGAACACTTCTCAAGATCATCTCTAGTGTGAGAACATACAGTGAAGTTCCACAACAACACAAAACAACCGGCAGGACAATAAATAACCCGTGAGACACAAATCTCCCTTTTACACACACAACACTTTTATATTTAATTATATTATTATCAATAATGTACTTCACACGAGCACGCCGCTTTGTCCTCAAGTGCAGTCTCACAGTCCGGAAGTGAAAATGAATGCGGCGTATAAGCCCCGCCCCCACCTTTCACTCTGGCCAATCAGAACGTTTTCTGTCCTGCACGGACACGCCCACGCTCTCACGAGGAGCTGTATAAAAAAAAACACACTGAAAGTAGAGTTTGAGATTTCGATACTAATGATAAATGATGTCATGATTTCCATTTCTCAGCCTGTATATCTAAGATTATTACAGTTTAATTTTAAACTAGCAGCAGGACCTACATTAAATTTTACTGTAGAAAAAAAATTATATCTACATATACACACTGGTGCTTGAAAGTTTGTGAACCCTGTAGAATTTTCTATATTTCTGCATAAATATGACCCAAAACATCATCAGGTTTTCACACAAGTCCTAAAAGTAGATAAAGAGAACCCAGTTAAACAAATGAGACAAAAATATTATACTCGGTCATTTATTTATTGAGGAAAATTATCCAATATTACATATCTGTGAGTGGCAAAAGTATGTGAGCCTTTGCTTTCAGTATCTGGTGTGACCCGCTTGTGCAGCAATAACTGCAACTAAACGTTTGCGGTAACTGTTGATCAGTCCTGCACACCGGCTTGGAGGAATTTTAGCCCGTTCCTCCGTACAGAACAGCTTCAACTCTGGGATGTTGGTGGGTTTCCTCACATGAACTGCTCGCTTCAGGTGGTGTAGTGGTTAGCGCTGTCGCCTCACAGCAAGAAGGTCCGGGTTCGAGCCCCGTGGCCGGCGAGGGCCTTTCTGTGCGGAGTTTGCATGTTCTCCCCGTGTCTGCGTGGGTTTCCTCCGGGTGCTCCGGTTTCCCCCACAGTCCAAAGACATGCAGGTTAGGTTAACTGGTGACTCTAAATTGAGCGTAGGTGTGAATGTGAGTGTGAATGGTTGTCTGTGTCTATGTGTCAGCCCTGTGATGACCTGGCGACTTGTCCAGGGTGTACCCCGCCTTTCGCCCGTAGTCAGCTGGGATAGGCTCCAGCTTGCCTGTGGCCCTGTAGAACAGGATAAAGCGGCTAGAGATAATAGATGGATGTGTGTATATATATATATATATATATATATATATGAGAGAGAGGCGGCTACAATTATCGACACCTTAACAATCTTTTGACTGTTGCAAAAGTAGAAAAGACTTTCAATACGTAAATTGTGCCTAAATAATTACTCAAACTTCCACTGGAAAAAAGTCTATTCCTGATTACTTAGCGTATCAGATCATGTGACACTGTTCCACAATTACCGACACCTTTATCCACAGTTATCGACACCCAGATTATTATATATATATATAAAAATTATAATAATCGGCATGTGGTATTGAGCTAACAAAACAGTTTTTATTTAAAATTTGTTTCACAGACATATTTAGTACAAAATATCTTTTATATAAATATATCGATGTGGGTGCTGTCAAATGAAAGAGTAGGAAACAAAGTAGGTTTCGACAAGGAGATCATGAAATAGCAGTCAACTTGATCAGTAAAAACATGTCCACGATCTTTCCACCATGCTTACCTGCGATGATAACGTCTGGGTTTTCCTCAAATTGCTGATCGGGCTAAAAAAAAAAAAAATTCCATCTCAGGTAACGAACTGTCCCCTCAGACGACAAGATCAAAGGGCGGGGTGTGTGTGTGTCTCTCTCTTCCGGTCGATTAGTTAACCAATAATAACTGTTGGAATTGAAACTCACCTTTGTAAAATTGTTTATTGGTAAATCTGAAAAGGCGTCGATAATTATGGACTGTCGATAATTGTAGCCGCTGCTCTCTCTCTTGCATATATTGTACATCTAATAGTCTTATAAAACATGATGAAAAGGCAAAACTATTCTGATAACACAAATACAACACAATATTTCCACTGGAAAAATGATACATGATAAAATTAACGTTAAACTTCCACTTCAATTCTAATCTAATCCAATCTTTAATACATAAAACTCCTACTGATGGGGGACTGTACACTTTCTCAGCGTCCTTGTTTATTCCAACAAATCGCATTCATTAGACATTTTACATTAGACATGGGAAAAAAAAACGTGTCCGTGGAAACCAGCATGACTGTCGTAGCCTGTCTTCCTCAAGGTTCACAGTGTTTGGAGATGCTTTTCTGCTCACCATGGATGTAAAGAGTGATTATTTATATTATTTACTGTAGCTTTCCTCTCAGATTGAACCGGCCTGGTAATTCTCCTCTGCCCTCTCTCATAATCGAGGTGTTTTTTCCTGCAGAACTGCCACTCAATGGATGCTTGTTTGCTTTTATGCATTTGCACTGCTGACACATGATTGCATGACTGAGCAGGTGTTCCTAATAAAGTCTACATATTAATAAGCAATGTATACACTGATCAGTCATAACCACAGACAGGTGAAGAACATTGATTATCTCATTACAGTGGCACCTGTCAAGGGGTGGGATACATTCGGCAGCAAGAGGACAGTCAGGTCTTGAAGTTGATGTGTTGGAAGCAGGAAAAAATGGGCAAGCGTAAGGATCTGAGTGACTTTAACAAGGGCCAAATTGTGACGGGTAGATGACTGGGTCTGAGCATCTTCAAAACGGCACATCTTTTGGGTTGTTCCCAGTATGCAGTGGTTAGTACAGAACAAAAGTGGTCCAAGGATCCAAAGGACAACTGGTGAACCGGCGACAGGGTCATGGGTGTCGAAGGCTCATTGATTCACATGGGGCACAAAGGCAAACCCATATGGTCCAATCCCACAGAAGAGCTACTGTAGCACAACTAACCACTGCATACCGGGAACACCCCATAGGATGTACCATTTTGGAGATACTCAGACCCAGTCATCTAGCCCGGGGGTTCTCAACCTTTTCTGCTTTAAGAGTCACCTATGTCATACTTGTAACAAGTCGGGGCCCATTAAAAAAGATCCCCAATTATTTTGGCTCATCTATTCTATTAGCATCTAATAATCTACTGTAAAGTGTATTAATGGGATGCAACCTCACTCCCTGTTACAGATGGGAGCCCAGGAATTAAATAAATGCAATAAAAAACTTTTTAAATGCAGGTATTGTATTTAAAACTGTATGGACGTGCCAGAAGCCAAACCATGCATGCAGGGCGTTCTCAGTCGAAAGGGATTAATGATCCAAAAGTGGTGTCTGGTCCATTAACACAAGAACTTACAGCCGTGTTTGCGTTCAGCAAGTTATTAAAACCAAGAAGCGGATATAGAACCCACTCAATGGGATTAGATCCTTTCCTTACAGGCTAACAAAGAAGGATTTTTCCTACGAGTTGGAAAATGATCCACCTGTTGAGTTCCCCGACATCTCAAACTACCTGGTGCTGCAGACATCGCTCTACACAGAGACACAGCTGAAAACCTGGAAGAGCATGAAAGACGACAACTTTTTATATGTGGCTGGGTTAAAGATCTAGGGATCAGGACACGACAAGATAGACGGCGGTAGACGGATCTAAGTGCAGGAAAAGTGTTTATTAGCAGGCGTGATATTCACAAAAACAAAAAGAGCAGGGTATTTAAACAGCATTATAAACATGGCTAGAAACAAATGTAACAGTGATAATGATGATGATAATATTTCGCAAAGTTTCTGTGAAAACAGCTTCCGCATCTGTGCGTGCTGATTGTGCTCAAATCAGTATCGGGCGTTTCCCATAATGATTAGGTCCCAGGAGAACGCGCAATCTCCGTGAACGTGCGTGGCCACTCGAGCTGCACCATGCATGAAGGCGTGACAGTCAAGTGTTCACCTGCTGCGTGACCACAACTTTTAGCTCATGTGTATATCGCCACCAAAACGCCTCATTTTCATCGCAAAGCATCTCGGGCTGTAGTGTGACTGTAGCTTAATGAGGCGGCTGTGACGTCGGATGCAGCCCAGCAATAGGCCATTTGCAGGAATTGGTCACGTGTCAATTTTCCCCATAGCAACAAGCCCGTGGTGGGCAAGCTAACTTGACATTCCTCTGACAACTGTAAGAGTTTGACTGGCGATGCGAAGCAATCCATTTCTATAATAGCTGTTTTTACCTTTTTTTGACCCGAATTTTCGGGTGTACTTGGAAAAAAAGTTTGTGGTTTTAACTTCTGTTGGGTTGTTTTACAATCCGGGTACAAAGTTTGTGTCACAGGGGTCCAAAATTCAGATTGATTCAAACTGGTTCTTGTACCAGTTTTTAAGTGAAGGACAAGTTAAAGAACAGATTTCAGGTAATTTTTTGACGTGTGTATGGTAGTTTTGTGTAATCTGCTATAAGATGGGAGAAACAAATGAAGTGACTCTCGGAGAGGACTTTTTTTTTTTTTGACAATTCAGAATCCACTACTTCCATAGTGCTTTTAAATATAAGGCTGTAAGCTTTGTGTTAGTTGTCTCTAATATTTATGTCCCAATATCTTGACCACAGGGCAGCACGGTGGTATAGTGGTTAGCGCTGTCGCCTCACAGCAAGAAGGTCCGGGTTCGAGCCCCGTGGCGGCGATGGCCTTTCTGTGCGGAGTTTGCATGTTCTCCCCGTGTCCGCGTGGGTTTCCTCTGGGTGCTCCGGTTTCCCCCACAGTCCAAAGACATGCAGGTTAGGTTAACTGGTGACTCTAAATTGACCGTAGGTGTGAATGTGAATGGTTGTCTGTGTCTATGTGTCAGCCCTGTGATGACCTGGTGACTTGTCCAGGGTGTACCCCGCCTTTCGCCCGTAGTCAGCTGGGATAGGCTCCAGCTTGCCTGCGACCTTGTAGAAGGATACAGCGGCTAGAGATGATGAGATGAGATCTTGACCACATTTTAGGATGAAAATAATCATTTTAGATATGTTATTTTATATTGAAAAATTAGCTGTCTCGGAGAGGACATTTTTTGACACAATTACATACTAATTTGATCAAAAACTTACTGGCATTCAACATTAAAACTTAACTATGTTTCCAATGATATGGAACCAAATATTTGTTTTATGGTATAAAGAGTGATTTAAGTGCATCCCTTTTGGAGCTACCTGTGGTCAAAAAAAGCACTTTTTCTAAATGACACGAGTAATTTTGCTAAATATGACATATATTGCCATACATTCACCAAAAATAACGTTATCACCAAATTTTTTTCTGCATGGTAAATAGAGCTATCACAGGGCTACAATAAACAACCAAGTTTATCTAGTCAAGCCTTTTGATATTGAAGATACTAAGTGTTAAATGTGATTTTTAGCTTGCGTACCCTGATTGTAAAACAACCCGTAAGTTAAAGCGAATCATCGGCTAAAAACACATCTACAGATGTATCTGTATTTATTTTCGAGAATCTTCATACATTAAGCGAATGATAAAAGGTAGAAAAGGAGAAATTATAAGTTATAAAACATACCTGAGAAATCTGCCATTTCGCACGTGAATTTCTTTCAGCGGCGACCAACTTGAGTCCAAAAAACTCTCTTTTACGGCCAATGGTTCGCTTTAACTTACGGCAGAAGTTAAAACCACAAACTTTTTCCAAGTACACACGAAAATTCGGGTCAAAGAAAGGTAAAAACAGCTATTATAGAAATGGATTGCTTCGCATCACCAGTCAAACTCTTACGGTTGTCGAGGAATGTCAAGTTAGCTTGCCCACCACGGGCTTGTTGCTATGGGGAAAATTGACACGTGACCAATTCCTGCAAATGGCCTATTATACCCTACTACGAGTAAAAACTAGCTTCAAGTTGGAAAAAAAATAAAAATTTACGGCCCACTAGATGGCGCTTCTAGTTGGTTGAGAAACATTGATCTAGCCATTACAGTTTGTCAAAGTCGTTCAGATTCTTACGCTTGCCCATTTTTCCTGCTTCCAACACATCAACTTCAAGAACTGACCGTTCTCTTCTCCTGTTGTCTAACGTATCCCACCCCTTGACAGGTGCCACTGGAATGAGATCATCAGTGTTCTTCACCTGTCAGTGGTTGTAATGTTATGGCTGATCGACGTATATATATCTGTAGATTAAAAGATGATCATTTTGACTAGTACAAAACACAAAGTGGAGTTATTTCCAGTTCCTGAAAAACAATTAGACTTAAAGCCAGGTCATGTGGATATGTTAGCGTTTATTACCCTAAAAGCCACCATGATGAAAAAGGATTCTGGGAGAATTCAGACACAAAAGAAATCCTTCATAATATAAAAAAACCACAACTATTACAAATAATATCCTGCTCTTAGCCATGAGCCCCGGTTTCTAAGTGTGCAATGTAGTGACTATTGCTGTCGATCGCTTCCTCGCCCTTCACTCACGTTCCCGGAAACGTGCAGACCCATGAACGGCTGAACCACAAGAGAAGCATCGTAACACCAGACATCCCGATCAGGACCGAATCAGTCATCAGGTGGTCAGTGTACATCAGGCCCCGGGAGCACGTACTCCAGGCCGTCCTTCCCCTCCTCCGCCACCACCTGAACAGCGCTGATCACCGTCTCTACGGGAAACGTCAGGAACAGGTCATCTTTCAGTCTTTTGGGTGAGGGCGAGTCGTCTGAGGGGCACAAGGGCTCGGTGACGGTCAGGGTTATGGAGGACACGTTCCTGCCGCGCCGCTTGGCGCTTTTCTTCTCCTGCTTGTAGGCAGCGGTCATGTTGGAAAAAACCTGAAAGGAGATCAATTCCCTGGTCACTTTCAGACTTGCATGAGAAGCAGAATTGACAAACTAGCCCCGTGTCCGAAATCACTCACTACTGTATGTAGTGGACTATATAGTGAGTTCGCCATTTTGTAGCGCTGTCCGAATGTATAGTGAGAATTATTACACCCTATATAGTGCACTCAAAGTATCCCACAATGTATGGAATCAATTTTGTGCCAAAATGTTCATACAATATTTTTGAAATATCAAACAAAAACGACAAATCAAGTCAATTTTTTTTAGACTGGCAAACAAATTATTCGTGTAATTGTGCAAAATATCAGTCTATTACTCTTCAGAAACCTTTTATTTCTGTTCCGCGTCTTTCTCAGTTTTGCTTGACGTAATTTATTTTGGTTGCGATTCCAGCTTTCTCGTTTGCGCTCTCTGACTTTTTGCTTGCAGTTTTGGCACAAACTTCACGTGTGGGTGGGCTGTCCAGGAATGCATTCCCATTGGCTAACTTGTGTTTGACTGACAGCTACGCTCAGCCATTCCCTACTCGGATTCTGGCGGACTGTTTGACGAGTGACCGATCCATTGACGGTAAACAAGGATCGAGTGGACTTCAGTGGCAACTATGATATTGAATTAATTCAACAAAGTGTAAGTACAGGACAAATGTGTTGCAGTAGTACACATTATGCAGGTGTTTCGTGGCAAGTCAAATGTTAGCCTTAGCTCCACTACCCAATATAATAGCTGTCTTGCTAACGTTAAACACGCCTGCATAATGTGCACTACTGCAACACATACAACACATTTGTCCCGTACTTACACCTTGTTGAATTAATTCAATATCATAGTCGCCACTGAAGTCCACTCCATCCTTGTTTACCGTCAATGGATCGGTCACTCGTCAAACAGTCCGCCAGAATCCGAGTAGGAAATGGCTGAGAGTAGCTGTCAGTCAAATGCAAGTTAGCCAATGGGAATGCATTCCTGGACAGCCCACCCACACGTGAAGTTTGTGCCAAAACTGCAAGCAAAAAGTCAGGGAGCGCAAACGAGAAAGCTGGAATCGCAACCAAAATAAATTACATCAAACAAAACTGAGAAAGACGCGGAACAAAAATAAAAGGTTTCGGAAGAGTAATAGACTGATATTTTGCACGATTACACGAATAATTTGTTTGCCAGTCTAAACAAATTGACTTTTTTTGTATTTTGATTTGTCGTTTTTGTTTGATATTTCAAAAGTATTGTATGAACATTTTGGCACAAAATTGATTCCATAACAATGCACCATGAAAAGTAGTGTACAACCGATGAGCACTAACCAAGCAATATATATGAGGGGGAAGTTGTTTTTGTGCCAGATATTGGATGGGAAAAGAAAAAAAATGTTTGTGTGAATTTCCTATTTCAGGAATTAATATGTTAATACCAAACATGAAGAAAGATTTTACAAAGAGCAATGTCTTTTTGTTTGTTTTCAACCTTTGAGGTGTTGAAAATTTATTACTGAAAATCTGGCAGAATGTTCTATTAAAGAAAAGATAAAAAGAAAATAGTCTTTGTGTGTGCTGTGAAGTGGTTTGAAAAAATGAAATCGGAATCGGCCAAAATTGGTATTGGCAGGTCACACTCCATGGAAAATCGGAATCGGCCCAAAAAATTGCAATCGGTGCATCTCTAGTAAAAACTAAACTTTAACTTCAATTTTGGTGAGTAATTTTCATAAATTTAAAAGACAGGTTTTCCACCAACATCAAGCCCAGCAAACTAATGGCCGGCCCTATAACGTAAAGTTGGGTCGAGGAATGAAACCAGGCAGGGTTCTGGGAAAAATTGTTTTAGCTGTCTTCTCTTAAAGAACTTAAAAGAATTTAGATTGAACTGAATAATCTCAAATGCTTCTTGTGGCTTTAAAATAGTCCCAGCAGGTGACTCTGAAGAAAAATACTGTGTGTTTGAACACCGCCCGCTGTAAACACTTTGCATACACCCCAATGACCGACTCCACCGACCGCCACGACACCACCGCGCATGATTCCCTCATCGGCACAGTGGAGCACCACAAATTGATACCTGGTCTGTGGGAAACACTGTACACACCATCATGCATCGCGGTTGTGCTGAAAGAAAAATGATGGAGGACAGAATTAAAGTTCCAGTGCAGAGCGAGGAATGAATCAAAAGCCTCAGATTTGATTTAATAAAAGGCAGCGGCGAAGATGAAAGGGTTCAGCCTTGGTTTAAAATAACTGAAAGATGCAGCAGACACAAAGTACTTTGTATTTATTAACATGGGAAATACGCTCAGTATAAGATGGATTTATTATTCTGAAAACCCACCAGCCGACTCATCTGGCATGTTTTAATCGTGCGACGGTAATGACGTAAATAACGGCGTAGCGGAGTAGTGCCCGAAAGTGTTTTCATTTTACCGATGAGCTCACTGTTTCGTCCTCTACATACAGTAGAATTCCCTAGATAGTGAGTAGGGAGTAGTGAATAAGTGAGTGACTTCAGACACAGGGGATGAAAAACTTTCCTTCTGACATCAAATCTAGTCGTCAACCGAGACATGTTTGGTGTCTGACGATTGTTCAGCATCAGAGCTGTGAGATTATTGTGACTAGAGGCGCAAATCTTCACACGCTTCTTTCAAAAGGTGTCGATTCAACGTGGTCCGATTTTTAAATGAACAGTTTTGTGATAGTAACGAGAATCCAAATGTAAACACATCATTTCAAAGTGATCCTAATATGACCAATTTGGATGGGTGGATCCCAAGAGGAAATTTGAGAATCACTTCCTTCTACCAAATGGTAACTTCCTTGTGCCAAATGATAGGGGAAGCCATAGCCTAAAAGGTTAGAGAAGCAGCTTCGGGACCAAAAGGTTGCCGATTCAATTCCCTGGACCAGCAAGAATGGCTGAAGTGCCCTTGAGGAAGGCACCGAACCTCCAACTGTTCCTCCAGGCTGCTCTGGATACGTTGTACGTCGCTCTGGAAAAGAGCGTCTGCTAAACGCCTGTAATGATCCACAGATTGCTCCATATTTTTTGCAAATTCGATAAACAAAAACTTTATACAAAACGTTCGACAAAATCATTTCCACTTAGAATGTAAACAAACCGGCGAAATGACAGGAGCAATTTGTGAAAAATGCGATAATAATGTCTTAGGAAAAAAAATCAAATACTTTTATTCCAGATTTTTTGCTTTTATTTGTAACTTTTTGGGTTTTCTTCTTTTTCTTAGGTTTTTTGTGGCGGTTGGCAAACCAACTTAAAGGCACGTTACCGCCACCGACTGGGCTGGAATGTGGAACAGGAGATGGGGGGGGGGGGGGGAAGAGACACACCTTTATTCTTTTAACTATTTCTGTTTCTTTTAAAAATACTTGATAAAGTTATTTATTTTTTTCGCGGTGCGGTTTCCATCAAATCCCGCGCTCTGATTGGCTGGCGAGCGGGTCCGTATCCTATGGTACAGACCCCGGATACGGACCTCTGGCGACTCGCTCGTTCACAACAACAAACATAGTAGCAATTTTTGTCAACATTTATTTTCGCATTTCTCAGGAGAATAGCATTAATTTTACAACATGGATAGTGATAACGACAGTGTTCACAGCAAAAGCGAGTTTTACTACCCTGAGGAAGAAGAAATAAAATAAAACATTTCAGGGGAAAGCTAAAAACCTGTAACTTACTAACACCGAGCAAAAACATGGCTGAATCCTGAATGACTCCTATTTGTATAAACAGGGGACTACATAGGCGGCAAAATGTAGTTTTTTTCCTGCCATGGAAGTGCACTTGTATACCGAGGAGGAATCCATTTGCATTACAGCCGTGAATGAGGATTCAAAATGGCGGCTCGGCTCGGCCTTGAGTACTTTCAAGACCTCGGTCACGGTATTTCACCATACGGACTGCCCAGCTGGTAAATAATATATATATATCTGACTTGATGTGCTCCACCATTTTGTTTTTCTCTACTCACTGTATACAAGCTGATAGCCTAGTAGTAGAGTAGCCAATGAAAGCGTGCGATTGCTCATATCCAGTGAATGTGGATAGAATAATCCCAGATGGACACGATTTCCCAGCTCAATCAATCAGTGTTTACTTGATGCACAGCAATTAATTTTGTCTGATGCGTTGTTGAGACGATGTTGGTTCAGTCAGCATGTCAGATCATGGATTAACATAAGCCATGCTTTCCCCATGAACCCCTTCTCCAAGTATCAACACGCACGTCTACATGCATCTTCATGTTAATTAGTGACCAAAAAGCCAACAAATTCTGTCTGCTGTATAGATCTGCAGAGAAAAAGTAGACGGTCATGTCCGTTGGATTATTTCTGAACAGTACATCAAATCGAATTGTTCCAGAGCCTGTAAAAAAAAAAAAAAAAAAGAACCCTTATTATCTATTCCGTACCATCTGTTTGAGCTGATTTTGCTGCTCCTGAATGGAGGACAGGAAGCTGTTATCCGGCTCCTCGCTGACAGAATCGTTTCCTGCGTCTTGCTCGTAACTCAGTAAGTCCAGCTTCATCTGCGGGAGAGAACAGGACAGTGAGATGATGAGAGACGGTTACGAGACTGAAGGTTGCGTGAATAATGTCTTATCGAGATTACCGCGGCGACCTTTGATCTGAGCTCACAAGCTTTCACAAAGCACCTTATGACGAGTACCACGAGGAAGAACATCATCAGCATAATCATCGTACCTCACCGGGCATGTTGGCTTTACGGTTAAACATCAGGCAGTAGGGTGTGAACTTGGTCGCCGGGTTCACCGACGTCCTGAACAGCGCCAGAATCGGCTCGATGAAATCGTCCCACTCGGCCTGCTTCTCCAGAACCACCTGCTTTATGGTGTCCTTCAGCAGAACGTTCGTGCGCTCCAGAAGAGCGCTGTGCTGGAGCTTGAGCTGCAAACTCCAGCGCTCACTCAGCTGCTTGCTCACCTACAACAACATCACCACGAATCGATAAGCGATTATACGAGAGAGAGAGAGAGAGAGAGAGAGAGAGAGAGAGAGAGGGGTGAGGATTTTTACCTCTCCACAGAAATCAGCGTCCTGAGAACAGTGTATGGTTTTTACTGAACCGTACCTGCAAAACACACACGTTGACGATGACACACAGGTAAAGCACATACTGTAATGACAGAAAAGAAAGAGGATTTTGTTGTTGTTGTTTACCGATAAACAATTGACGAAATGCATCTTGCCACACAAAGGAAGTCTCTCTTCTGGACAGGAAACGCCTCCACCCACTTACTGTAATAATCTGTGATGAGGACCAACTGAGTGTTTCCTCCGTGAGTAGTGCAGGGGAAAGGGCCTGAGTTCAAACCCACACAGTCACAATCTGCAGAGCTTTCAGCGCAGGAAGTGTGTTCATCTCCGTAACAGTTAATCATCACATGCAGGAAGTAAGGAATTAAACCCTGTGTGTCTTTCTCTTACAGGAAATTAATCAACGATGAAGTATAAGGTGCGAGTTACTGTGCGTAAACAGAGCGTGTGATTTGTGACGCAGCCGCACACACACACACACACACACGTACCCAGTATTTCCACAGTAACCGTGTCCCAGGGGCCGTCAACCTTCAGCGGTCTCGGTGTCCTTGCCATGTTCTTGTTCCGCTCTGCGTGCTGACACGTCTCACACACTTTGATCTAAAGGAAGAGATCGGTTATCACAAGCGAACGTGAACACACACGTGCACACACACACACACACACACTCACCCAGTCCACTACGTCCTTGACGATGCCCAGCCAGTAGTACTTGCTCTGGATGCGGTGCACCGTCTTCTTCTGGCCCAGGTGATGGCCGAGCTCGTTAAAGTGACACTCCAGGAAGATCTGACGCTTACGCTCGGCGTCGATCACCACCTCACGCTTCTCCTCCTTCTTCATCCCCACGTAGTACAGCCGCCCGTCTGCAGGGACAGACAGACAGACAGACAGAGAGAGAGAGACAACAAGAACAACAGACAGACAGGTAATCAGAGACATGTGGGTAGGCAGGTAGATGGACAGACAGGCACATGTCTTCCTTTCTGTCTGATTGCCTAGCCATCTACATTTGTATCACAGCAATACTGTCTGGAGTAGACAGACCTACACGCAGACAAGCACACAGACAAGCAGACGGCCAGACAGGTGAGTAGCCTGACGAACATAAAGGCGGGCAGGCAGGAAAACCAGGAGAAAGAGAGAGAGACAGGCACGTAGGCAAATGGACAGACTAACAGATAGGATGGCACACAGACAAATAGGCTGAGAGACAGACAGGTGGGAACGCTGAAGGCAGATATGTAAGTGTAGACAGACAGAGTAAAGGTGAAGGCGTGTTCCTTGGTCATTTTTTTTACATCACAGATTATATACAGTATGTGTCGTGCGCGATGCTGAACCGGAATCATGGTGTGAAGGAGTGAGTGAGTGTATGAACAAGTAAATGAGTGAGTGTGAGAGAATGTGTAAGTGAGTGAGTGAGTGAGTGAGAGATAATGTGTGAGAGAGTGAATGATTGTATGAGTGAGTATGTGAATGTGTGTGAGTGAATGAGTAAGTGAATGTGGGTGTATGAGTGAGTTAATGAGTGTATGAGTGAGTATGTGAATGTGTGTGTGTGTGTGTGTGTGTGTGTGTGTGTGTGTGAGAGAGAATGAGTACCGTATGTGAATGTGTGAGAGTACCGTATGTGAATGTGGGTGTATGAGTGAGTTAATGAGTGTATGAGTGAGTATGTGTGTGTGTGTGTGTGTGTGTGTGTGTGTGTGAGAGAATGAGTACCGTATGTGAATGTGGGTGTATGAGTGAGTTAATGAGTGTATGAGTGAGTATGTGAATGTGTGTGTGTGTGTGTGTGAGAGAGAGAGAGAATGAGTACCGTATGTGAATGTGGGTGTATGAGTGAGTGTGTGAATGAGTGAGTGAATGTGAGTCAGTGAATGTGTGTGAGTGAGTGAATGACTGAGTATGTGAATGTGTGTGTGAATGAGTGAGTGAATGTGAGTGAGTGAATGACCGAGTATGTGAATGTGTGAGTGAGTGAATGAGTGTGTGTAAGTGAAAGTGAGCGAGTGAATGAACGAGTAAATAAATGAGTGAGTGTGTGAGAATGTGTGAGTGAATGAGTGACGAGTATGTGAGTGAGTGACCGAGTATGTGAATGTGTGTGAGAGTGACTGAGTGAATGTGTGTGAGTGAATGACCGAGTATGTGAATGTGAGTGAGTGAATGTGTGAATGTGTATGTGAGTGAGTGAGTGAATGTGTATGTGAGTGAATGACCGAGTATGTGAATGTGTGTGAGTGAATGACAGTGTATAACTGAGTGAGTGAGTGAGTGAGTGAGTGAGTGAGTGAGTGAGGTGAGTGTGTAAATGAGTGTGAGTGAATGAGTATGTGAATGTGTGTAAGTGAAAGTGAGCGAGTGAATGAACGAGTAAATAAATGAGTGTGTGAGTGAGTGAATGTGAGTGAGTGACCGAGTATGTGAATGTGTGTGAGAGTGAGTGAATGAGAGTGTGTATAAGTGAGTGAGTGAATGTGTGAATGACTGAGTGAGTGTGAGTGAGTGAATGTGCATGTGAGTGAGTGAGAGAGTGTATGTGAGTGAATGTGTGAGTGAGTGAATGACCGAGTATGTGAATGTGTGAGTGAGTGAATGAGTGTGTATAAGTGAGTGAATGAGTGAAAGTGAGAGTGTGAATGAACGAGTAAATAAATGAATGAGTGTGTGAGAATGTGTGAGTGAGTGAATGACTGAGTGTGTGAATGAGTGACCGAGTATGTGAATGTGTGAGTGAATGTGTGAATGACTGAGTATGTGAATGTGTGTAAATGAGTGTGAGTGAAAGTGAGAGTGAATGAACTAAATAAATGAGTGTGTGAGAATGTGTGAGTTAGCATGTGAAGGTATGAATGAGTGAGTGAGTGAATAAGTTTGTGAATGTGTGAGTGAATGTGTATGTGAATGAGTGAAAGTGAGTATGTGAATGTGAGTGAGTGACCGAGTATGTGAATGAGTATGTGTGAGTGAAAGAGTGAGAATGAGTGAGTGTGTAAATGAGTGTGAGTGAATGAGTGGGTGAATGAATGTGAGTGTGAGTGAATGAGTGAGTATGTAAATGAGTAAGTGTATGAGAGTGAATGAGTATGAGTGTACAAATGAGTGAGTGTGAGTGAATGTGTGAGTGTGTAAATGAGTGAATGTACAGTGCCTTGCAAAAGTATTCATACCCCTTGAACTTTTTCACATTTTTCCACCTTACAACCATGATCTTAAAAGTTTTTTCTTGAGATTTTATGTGATAGACCAACACAGAGTAGCACATAATTGTGAAGTGAAACGAAAATGATAAATGGTCTTCAAAATTTTAAACAAATAAAAATCTGAAAAATGTGGTGTGCATTAGTATTCAGCCCCCTGTACTCTGATACCTCAAAATACAATCCAGTGCAATGATTTGCCTTCAGAAGTCATCTAATTAGTTAATAGAGTCCTACTGTGTGTAATTTACTCTCAGCATAAATACACTTGTTCTGTGAAGGCCTCAGTGGTTTGTTAGAGAACACTGAAGAACAAACAGCATCATGAAGACCAAAGAACTCACCAGACAGGTCAGGGATAAAGTTCTGGAGAAGTTTAAAGCAGGGTTAGGTTATAAAAAAATATCCCAAGCTCTGAACATCTCAAGAAGCACTGTTCAGTCCATCATTCAAAAATGGAAAAAATATGGCACAACTGCAAACCTACCAAGACATGGCCGTCCACCTAAACTGACAGAGCGAGCAAGGAGAGCACTGGTCAGAGAAGCAGCCAAGAGGCCCATGATCACTCTGGAGGAGCTGCAGAAATCCACAGCTCAGGTGGGAGAATCTGTGCACAGGACAACTATAAGTCGTACACTCCACAAATCTGGCCTTTTTGGAAGAGTGGCAAGAAGAAAGCCATTGTTGAAAGACAGGCATAAGAAGCCATGTAGGGGACACAGCAAACATGTGGAAGAAGGTTCTTTGGTCAGATGAGACCAAAGTTGAACTTTTTGGCCTAAATGCAAAGCGCTATGTGTGGCGGAAAACTAACACTGCTCATCACCCTGCACACACCATCCCCACTGTGAAACATGGTGGTGGCAGCATCATGCTATGGGGATGCTTTTCTTCAGCAGGGACAGGGAAGCTGGTCAGAGTTGATGGGAAGATGGATGGAGCTAAATACAGGGCAATCCTGGAAGAAAACCTGTTGGAGGCTGCAAAAGACTTGAGACTGGGAAGGAGATTCACCTTCCAGCAAGACAATGACCCTAAACATACAGCCAGAGCTACAATGGAATGGTTTAGATCAAAGAATATTCATGTGTTAGAATGGCCCAGTCAAACTCCAGACATAAATCCCATTGAGCATCTGTGGCAAGACTTGAAAATTGCTGTTCACAGACGCTCTCCATCCAATCTGGCTGAGCTTGAGCTATTTTGCAAAGAAGAATGGGCAAAAATTTCAGTGTCTAGATGTGCAAAGCTGGTAGAGACATACCACAAAAGACTTGCAGCTGTAATTGCAGCAAAAGGTGGCTCTACGAAGTATTGACGCAGGGGGCTGAATACTAATGCACATCACATTTGTCAGATTTTCATTTGTTTAAAATTTTGAAGACCATTTATCATTTTCATTTCACTTCACAATTATGTGCTACTCTGTGTTGGTCTATCACATAAAATCTCAATAAAAAAACTTTTAAGTTTGTGGTTGTAAGGTGGGAAAATGTGAAATAAGTTCAAGGGGTATGAATACTTTTGCAAGGCACTGTATGTGAGAGTGAATGTGTGAGTGAGTGTGTAAATGAGTGAGTGAATGAGTGTGTAAATGTCTGCATGAATGTGTGAGTGAATGAATGAGTGAGTGTGTAAATGAGTGTGTAAATGAGTGAGTGAATGTGTGAGAGTGAAAGTGATTGAGTGAGTAAGTGAGTAAGTGAATGAGTGTGAATGAGTATGTGAAAGTGTGTGAGTGAATGAGTGTGAGTGTGAATGTGTGTGAATGAGTATGTGAAAGTATGTGAGGGAAAGTATGTGAGGGAAAGTGTGTGAGTGAATATGTGACAGTGTGAGAGTGAATGTGTGTGAGTGAACGAGTGTGTGAGTAAATGAGTATGTGAAAGTGTATGAGTGAATGAGTGAGTGTGAGTGAATGAGTGTGAGTGTATGTGAAAGTGTGTGAGTGAATATGTGTGAGAATGACTGAGTGTGAGAGTGAATGAGTATGTGAAAGTGTGAGTGTATGAGTGTGAGTAAATGAGTATGTAAAAGTGTGAGTGAATGTGTGTTAGTGAATCAGTGAGTGTATGAGTGAGTGTGAGTGAATGAGTATGTGTGTGAGTGAATGAGTGACAGTGTGAGAGTGAATGTGTGTGAGTGAACGAGTGTGTGAGTAAATGAGTATGTGAAAGTGTGTGAGTGAATGAGTGTGTGAGTGAATGAGTATGTGAAAGTGTGAGTGAATGAGTGTGTGAGTGAATGAGTATGTGAAAGTGTGTGAGTGAATGTGTGTGTGAATGAGTATGTGAAAGTGTATGAGTGAATGAGTGAGTGAATGAGTGAGTGAATGAGTGTGAATGTGTGTGAGTGAATGAGTATGAAAAAGTGTGAGTGAATGTGTGAGTGAATGAGTGTGTGTGAGTGAATGAGTATGTGACAGTGTGAGAGTGAATGTGTGTGAGTGAACGAGTGTGTGAGTAAATGAGTATGTGAATGAGTGTGAGTGAAGGAGTGTGTGAAAGTGTGTGAAGTGTGTGAGTGAATGTGAGTGAATGAGTATGTGAATGAATGAGTATGTGAAAGTGTGAGTCAGTGTGTGAGTGAGTGAGTGAGTGAGTATGTGAAAGTGTGAGAGTGAATGTGTGAGTGAACGAATGTGTGAGTAAATGAGTATGTGAAAGTGTGAGTGAATGTGTGTGTGAATGAGTATGTGAAAGTGTGTGAGTGAATGTGTGTGTGAGAATGAGTGAATGTCTGTGTGAGTGAGTTAGTGAGTGTGTGAGTGAATGAATGAGTGTGTGAGTGAACGAATGTGTGAGTAAATGAGTATGTGAAAGTGTGTGAGTGAATGTGTGTGAGTGAATGAGTATGTGAAAGTGTGAGTGAATGTCTGTGTGAGTGAGTGAATGAGTGTGTGAGTGAAAGTGTGAGTGAATGAGTGAGTGAGTATGTGTGTGAGTGAATGAGTATGTGACAGTGTGAGAGTGAATGTGTGTGAATGAGTATGTGAAAGTATGTGAGGGAAAGTATGTGAGGGAAAGTGTGTGAGTGAATATGTGACAGTGTGAGAGTGAATGTGTGTGAGTGAACGAGTGTGTGAGTAAATGAGTATGTGAAAGTGTGTGAGTGAATGTGTGTGAATGAGTATGTGAAAGTATGAGGGAAAGTGTGTGAGTGAATATGTGACAGTGTGAGAGTGAATGTGTGTGAGTGAACGAGTGTGTGAGTAAATGAGCATGTGAAAGTGTGAGAGTGAACGAGTGTGTGAGTGAATGTGTGAGTGAATGAGTATGTGAAAGTGTGAGTCAATGTGTGTGAGTGAGTGAATTAGTGAGTGAGTGTGTGTGTGAGTGAATGAGTATGTGAAAGTGTGTGAGTGAACGAATGTGTGAGTAAATGAGTAAGTGAAAGTGTGAGTGAATGTGTGTGAGTGAGTAAATTAGTGTGTGTGTGTGAGTGAATGAGTATGTGAAAGTGTGTGAGTGAATGTGTGAGTGAGTATGTGAAAGTGTATGAGTGAATGAGTGAGTGTGTGAGTGAATGAGTGAGAGTGTGAGTATGTGAAAGTGTGTGAGTGAATGTGTGTGTGAATGAGTGAGTGTGAGAGTGAATGAGTATGTGAAAGTGAGAGTGTATGAGTGTGAGTAAATGAGTATGTAAAAGTGTGAGTGAATGTGTGTTAGTGAATGAGTGAGTGTATGAGTGAGTGTGAGTGAATGAGTATGTGTGTGAGTGAATGTGTGTGAGTGAACGAGTGTGTGAGTAAATGAGTATGTGAAAGTGTGTGAGTGAATGAGTATGTGAAAGTGTGTGAGTGAATGAGTGTGTGAGTGAAGGAGTGTGTGAAAGTGTGTGAGTGAATGTGTGTGTGAATGAGTATGTGAAAGTGTATGAGTGAATGAGTGAATGAGTGTGAATGTGTGTGTGAATGAGTGAGAGAGTGAATGAGTATGTAAAAGTGTGTGAGTGAATGTGTGTGTGAATGAGTATGTGAAAGTGTGAGTGAATGTGTGTGAGAATAAGTATGTGAAAGTGTGTGAGTGAATGTGTGTGAGTGAATGAGAATGTGAAAGTGTGTGAGTGAATGTGTGTGTGAATGAGTATGTGAAAGTGTGAGTGAATGTGTGTGTGAATGAGTATGTGAAAGTGTGAGAGTGAATGTGTGTGTGAATGAGTATGTGAAAGTGTGAGAGTGAATGTGTGTGAATGAGTATGTGAAAGTGTGTGTGAATGAGTATGTGAAAGTGTGAGTGAATGTGTGAGTGAATGTGTGTGTGAATGAGAATGCGAAAGTGTGTGAGTGAATGTGTGTGAGTGAATGAGTATGTGAAAGTGTGTGTGTGTGTGTGTGTGTGTGTGTGTGAGTGAATGTATGTGAGTGAATGTGTATGTGAAAGTGTGTGAGTGAATGTGTGTGTGAATGAGAATGTGAAAGTGTGTGAGTGAATGTGTGAGTAAATGAGCATGTGAAAGTGTGAGTGAATGTGTGTGAGTAAATGAGTATGTGAAAGTGTGTGAGTGAATGTGTGTGAGTAAATGAGTATGTGAAAGTGTGTGAGGGAATATGTGACAGTGTGAGAGTGAATGTGTGTGAGTGAACGAGTGTGTGAGTGAACGAGTATGTGAGTGAATGAGTGTGAGTGAATGTGTGCGAGTGAATGAGTATGTGAAAGTGTGTGAGTGAATGTGTGAGTGAATGAGTATGACAGTGTGAGAGTGAATGTGTGTGAGTGAATTAGTGAGTGTGTGAGTGAGTGAATGAGTATGTGAAAGTGTGTGAGTGAATGTGTGTGTGAATGAGAATGCGAATGTGTGTGAGTGAATGAGTATGTGAAAGTGTGTGTGTGTGTGTGTGTGTGTGTGTGTGTGTGTGTGTGTGTGTGTGAGTGAATGAGCATGTGAAAGTGTGTGAGGGAAAGTGTGTGAGTGAATATGTGACAGTGTGAGAGTGAATGTGTGTGAGTGAACGAGTGTGTGAGTGAACGAGTATGTGAGTGAATGAGTGTGAGTGAATGTGTGTGTGAATGAGTATGTGAAAGTGTGTGAGTGAATGTGTGTGTGAATGAGTATGTGAAAGTGTGAGAGTGAATGTGTGTGAATGAGTATGTGAAAGTGTGAGAGTGAATGTGTGTGAATGAGTATGTGAAAGTGTGTGTGAATGAGTATGTGAAAGTGTGAGTGAATGTGTGTGTGTGAATGTGTGAGTATGTGAGCATGTGAAAGTGTGAGTGAATGTGTGAGTGAATGAGTATGTGAATGAATGAGTATGTGAAAGTGAGTCAGTGTGTGAGTGAGTGAATTAGTGTGTGAGTGAGTGAATGAGTATGTGAAAGTGTGTGAGTGAATGTGTGAGTGAATGTGTGTGAGTGAATGTGATAGTGTGAGAGTGAATGTGTGTGAGTGAACGAATGTGTGAAAGTGTGTGTGAATGAGTATGTGAAAGTGTGTGAGTGAATGTGTGTGAGTGAATGAGTATGTGAAAGTGTGAGTGAATGTGTGTGAGTAAATGAGCATGTGAAAGTGTGTGAGTGAATGTGTGTGTGTGAATGAGAATGTGAAAGTGTGTGAGTGAATGTGTGTGTGAATGAGTATGTGAAAGTGTGTGAGTGAATGTGTGTGTGAGTGAGTGAATGAGTATGTGAAAGTGTGAGTGAATGTGTGTGAGTAAATGAGCATGTGAAAGTGTGTGAGTGAATGTGTGTGTGAATGAGAAAGTGTGTGAGTGAATGTGTGTGTGAATGAGAATGTGAAAGTGTGTGAGTGAAAGTGTGTGAGTGAATGTGTGTGTGAATGAGAATGTGAGAGTGAATGTGTGTGTGAATGAGAATGTGAAAGTGTGTGAGTGAATGTGTGTGTGTGAATGAGAATGTGAAAGTGTGTGAGTGAATGTGTGTGTGAATGAGTATGTGAAAGTGTGTGAGTGAATGTGTGTGAGTGAGTGAATGAGTGTGAGTAAATGAGCATGTGAAAGTGTGTGAGTGAATGTGTGTGTGTGAATGAGAATGTGAAAGTGTGTGAGTGAATGTGTGTGTGAATGAGAAAGTGTGTGAGTGAATGTGTGTGTGAATGAGAATGTGAAAGTGTGTGAGTGAATGTGTGTGTGAATGAGAATGTGAAAGTGTGTGAGTGAATGTGTGTGAATGTGTATGTGAAAGTGTGTGAGTGAATGTGTGTGAGTGAGTGAATGTGTGTGTGTGTGTGTGTGTGTGTGAGTGAGTGAATGAGTATGTGAAAGTGTGTGAGTGAATGTGTGTGAGTGAATGAGTATGTGAAAGTGTGTGAGTGTGTGTGAGTAAATGAGTATGTGAAAGTGTGAGTGAATGTGTGTGAGTGAATGAGTATGTGAAAGTGTGAGTGAATGTGAGTGAGTGAGTATGTGAAAGTGTGTGAGTTAATGTGTGTGAGTGAATGAGTATGTGAAAGTGTGAGTGAATGTGAGTGAATGAGTGAGTGTGAGTGAATGAGTATGTGTGTGAGTGAATGAGTATGTGACAGTGTGAGAGTGAATGTGTGTGAGTGAACGAGTGTGTGAGTAAATGAGTATGTGAAAGTGTGTGAGTGAAGGAGTGTGTGAATGAATGAGTATGTGAAAGTGTGAGTCAGTGTGTGAGTGAGTGAATTAGTGAGTGTGTGAGTGAGTGAATGATAATGTGAAAGTGTGTGAGTGAATGAGTATGTGAAAGTGTGAGTGAATGTGTGTGAGTGAATATGTGATAGTGTGAGAGTGAATGTGTGTGAGTGAATGAATGTGTGAGTAAATGAGTATGTGAAAGTGTGAGTGAATTAGTATGTGAAAGTGTGTGAGTGGAAGTGTGTGAGTGAATGAGTATGTGACAGTGTGAGAGTGAATGTGTGTAAGTGAACGAGTGTGTGAGTAAATGAGTATGTGAAAGTGTGTGTGAGTGAATGTGTGTGAATGAGTATGTGAAAGTATGTGAGGGAAAGTGTGTGAGTGAATATGTGACAGTGAACGAGTGTGTGAGTA